>NW_026057578.1:1748406-1764331 GCF_023721935.1 Panthera uncia | reverse complement strand
TCGTGCGGCCCAACGCGCGGGCCCGGCGGCGGGGGGGGTCCCCGCCCCCCCCCCCCGCCCCCCCCCCGCTCGGCGCGGAGACGAGTCGCTTACGAAGATCGGCAGCGTGGGTGCCGCGCCCTCCGCCGCCAGCCGGGGCTCCCCCTCCGGCAGACTCCGCGCCTCCCGTACCCGCCGGCGGGCGGAGGGGGTCTCGTCCGTGTCGCTCGGCGCCCTCATCGGCGAGGGCCCCGCGGCCGTCACATGCGGCCGAGCGGCCCGGACTTGGATGAGCCGAGCGGGAGGCGCGGGCCCAGGAGCCCCCACACCGGAACCGTCAGTGCCGGCAGCCGCCCGCGGGGACCGGGTGCGCCCGCAGGCGCGAGGCTCTTCTCGAATGCCCCCGTCTGAGAGAAGCAGGAAGGGCGACGCCTCCCCGGTTGTTCCCAGACGGAGCGGCGCTGCGCGGAGGCGCTTGCGTCACGACTCAATGCACCCAATATCCGACCCGGGGACGGCTGGCTCCCGGCCGCGTGCGGCTTATTAACTCAGGGCGCAGACTTGTGTGCCCCCCAGATGAAGTCCGACGCTGGGGGCACGGCCCTGAGGGCCCTTTAGGGACAAAGTGGATGGGGAGCAGGGGGCCCTGGATCCTGTGGGGACTAGCCACGGGGGTCCCCGCTGCTGGGCGCTGGGGGGCTGGGTGCCGGGCGTCCCCTCAGATGATAAACTTGACCTGAGCCCTCAGGAACAGCTCCGTTCTGAACTACCGTCACATCTGCGCTGGAACCGGAGTCCTTTGCCTGCAGCTTTATTTTAATGTGTGATAATTTCCGAGGTCCTTGTGTTCTGGAAACACAGATGGGTTTTGCGATCTCTTTGCTCTCTCTGGGGCCACCACAAAGGCTTTGGTAGAGTGGCATTAATTATCGTGGCCTTTCATCTCTGGCTGGGCCCCGGCACGCGGTACTCTGCACAGGGGCGACACTGGCTGCCTCCCCGCTTCTGCCCTGCTCTCGGCCGGGCCCCCCGGCAGCCTCAGGGCCTGACCCAGAAGACGCTCTGATAAATATTTATGGAACGAAGAAAGGAATGGTGTCTGATAGGTACATTTCAGTTTCTTTTAGTTTGAAAATATCTCGAGGGGCTCCTGGGTGGCTCGATGGGTTGAGCATCTGACTTGATCTCGGCTCAGGTCACGATCTCACAGTCACGAGATCGAGCCTAGCATCGGGCTCTGCATTGACAGCAAGGAGCCTGCTCGAGGTTCTCTCTCCTTCTGTCTCTGCCCCTCCCCTTCCCATGTGCGCACACCCTCAAAATAAATGGACGTTTAAGAAAAATAGATCTTGTAAAGACACGTGGTTGGCGGGAGGACTCGCTGAGTGGCCAAGGCCCCGGTGCCACCCCCCTCCCGTCCCAGCCCCACACCAGGGCCACCTCTCATGATTGTGGATAGGGGACATGCGTGCCGTCTGGGACCTACACGAGGCGTCCAGCCCTCTGTGTGGCCCATCCTTTCCTTGGAGCTGACCTCTGCCTTGGGCCACTTGCCCTTGTCTGTCCTAACTAACGCCTGTCCCTCCCTGTCGGTTCTTTCCCCAGATGCTCTAGCCCCCGGGCCTCCTCTGCCCTGAGGATTCCCTCTCCTGTGCTCTCCGCCTGCGGTTCCCATGTGGCCTGTGCAGGCTGCCCCCCAGGCTCTGCCCCTTGCTTCAGTCCCTCCCGTTGAGGTGGCTGTCACTTGGTTCCTCATGGCCTTTCTGGAAGTGGCTGCGACAACGGGGGCCTGAGCCTCCGGGCGCTGCGCTCCCCAAATCCGCCCACTTTGGGCCCTAAGGCCTGGCACCCCCATTTCCAGAGCGCCTGCACCCACTGGCTCCCAAGAACAAACCTCCAGGCTCCGGCGTGGCTCCTGAGGGTGCCTTCAGCACCCCTGCCCTCGGCTCTGTCCCCACCCGACCCCAAGAGGTTGCCCTGCTCTGCTGGCCTCTGGGGAAGCTGGCTGCCCTCCCTTTGTCTTTGCAGAGGCCCGTCTGTCCCCCACGCCTTTCCCAGCCTGGTGGGTGCGAGTGGACGTGGCAGTTCCAGGAGAAGGATGGGGAGGTCGGCCACCTGCCCCGAGATGCGAGGGTAACTGCAGATGACCACAGCTTTGTGCTGCCTGTCCTGTCCCGTCCTGTCCCGCTAGAGGTGACTCTGTCCCTGCCTTTAGCCCGGGCTGACCGGTGACCTGTCCTAACCTGCAGAATGTAGGGTGGGGACCGACAGGCCTCCGGCCTGCAGCTCCCCAGGCCTGGGTGAGGCAAAAACACGCCGTCCACGCTGTCCGCACGGGGTCCGGGCCACACCGTGGGTTCAAGCCAGGAATGTGAGGCTGGGGTCCACATCGGTGTGTAGCTCAGGTGCAGAGTGAGCTGGGGGTGGGGCTTCTCCATCCGGGCGCCTTGAGACCCTGATCTCTCCCGTGCGCCCAGCTCCTCTATCTGGGGACAACGGCCTCGGGCTCCTTGGCAGGCAGCCCAGGTGTGGTGGGGCCCGGAGGCCCTCCCTGTGGCCCTGCAGCCGCACAGCAGACCTGCTCCACCCGGACACGAGCGCCCTCCTGAGGGGAGCAGGCCAAGGACGTGGCGGGGGGAGTTGGTTCCCGTGACAAAGTCCATACGCTGGGGGCTTACAACGAGAACCTCATTCCGTCCCAGCTCTGGAGGCCCCAAGTCCAGCATCACGGCGCGGGCAGGGCAGTGCTCCCTCGGGAGGCGCCGGGGGATCCTGTCCCCCCCCCCAGGGGTCCTGGGCTCACACCATGCCCCTCCGGTCTGCCTCCACGGTCACGTGGCTTCTCTGTGCATCCCCTCATCCTACGAGGACACCAGTCACTGGACTTCGGGCCCACGCTGAGCCAGGACGACCTCATTCTGAGATCTTTAATTCTATCTGCAAAGGACCTATTTCCAAATCGAAACAAGGTCACATCCTGAGGTTCTGCTGTATATGAACGGGGGAGTGGCCAGTCAAGCCAGGATAGCCCCCTTTTTACCTCGACATCATGTATGTGTTGCAGGGTGCCAGTCCCCTCCTCTCTCCAGCCAGCAGCACGCGTGGTGTGGCCCCTGCACATCCCAGATCCTCCCTCCCCGCTCCAGGCCACCTGCTGCCTTGGAGCAAAGGCCCCTCCTCCCCTGGCCTGGCCGCTCGCGCTGCCCCTCCCCCGCGCCAGCTGTTTCTGGGCCACACCGAGCGCTCCCTGTGGTCCGCGTGCCCTTCCCCAGGTACCCCGTGAAATTGGGGAGGCCTCCCCGCGGGGCCCACCGTGGGCCTTGTCAGCCTGTCTCGGCTCCTGCGGCCACCTGGCTTGTGCAGCGACTCCTGCCCCCACGGGGTTCGCTGACAACAGGCACCTGTGATGTGCGCTGTGCCAGGACGGTGCCCTTGAGGACCACGTATGTGTGTCGGGGCGTACCACGGAAGGCCACCGAGCCGAGAGCTCTGCTCAGCGACACGCGGGAGCGGACCGGACACCGCACCCCACCCCCGAGGCCACACGTGGGGTTGCGTTTCAACGGTACTCCTGAAGACCTGCCCAGATGCGTGGTGGATGTGTGGTGCTCAGGGCTCTGGGGGCATCACGAGGGGCCCCCGTGACAGCTGTCCTGTGTCTTGACTGTGGTGACACGATCTGCACCGGTGGTAAAATCTCCTAGAACTTCATGTTTCTCGGGTTGCACAGCTCAGTTTGGGAAGGTGAAGGGGTGGAGCTGGACGGCAGTGACAGGTGCATAGCGTGACCGTGCCTGGTGTCACTTAAGGTCAAAGGGGAGATTCTGTGTATTTGACTGCGATGAGAGCGTTAACTAGGCACCCGCCCCACACTCGCACGCGAGTGCAGGTGGCCCTCGTGCTGTGGTCCCGCTGGGCGGTCCTGTACGCGGCTCCCACGGGGAAACTGGGTGAGGAGCGTGGGGTCCGCGTTGTCTCTTACGATTGCGTGTGAATCCATGACAGCCTCCAAAGAGAAAGAAAAGCAGAAAAGACACCGGAGAAGCCGCTGCTCTGGGATGAACTCCGTGGAGACGGGGAGATCGGGCCTGCGTCGTCCCCTCTGTCACCGAGCCTGGCGTTCCTGATAAATGTTAAAAGCAGACACATAAGGTTGAAAGGACACAAAGCAACCCCTGGGCATCAGGCTTCTGCAGGGAATATCCTTCCTGAGTCCAGGGCACCATGGGGGTGAATGGGTGTGGGCAGAAATTCCTCGAGACCCGCCGGGCACGGTCTGCTCCTCATGGCCTGCACTGGGGCTCTGATGTCAGCATCGCTCCAGGCTTCTGAAAGGCCAGATGGGGCAGGGGGACCCCCAGGCCACCTGGCCCAGAGTGCACAGTGCCACACAGGCTAAGGGGAGTCGCGGTACCTAGTGATTCCACAGTCCACAGGCCTCTAAACTTCCGGGGCACAGCCAGGGCTGCCTGGGGGCCATGGGGGCCACAGATGGGGCACTGAGGGGTAGTGTCCGTCCTGTGATCATTTGGTTCCTTAAAGAAAAAGTCTTTGCAAAAAATTGATGGGTACCAATGGCTCAACATTTCCCCCAGAGCCGGGAAATCATTCCGATTTCTGCCTTGGCCATGGTCCATTACTACACCCGTATGCTATGCCTGTTACATTCAGCACTGGGAGTTGTGCTAACCCCGCCTCCAGCCTGGTCTCCGTCATCTGTACGGTGGGGACGGTAAGGCCGGGGGAGCAGGGTCACCCCTGGCCTGGCCCGGGCGTCTTACGCTTGTTCACGTCGGCCCCACCCAGGATACTCCAGGGAGCACACCCAGCGGTCCAGGCCTCGGGCCGACACCCCTCCAGCGCCCCCACCCAGCCACCCTGTCCTTTCCACACAGCTGGGTGGCTTCTTAGCGCTGGGCCCTCCCCTGGACCCCCTCCCCCACAGAGTCATGTCCCTGAGAAGGGACAGGGAGGGTTGCTGGATGTGTTGATTTGAATTTCAGATCCACAACAAAGAGCTCTGCACACTTACGCTAAAGCATTAGCTGTTGCAAATCTGAAATCCAGATAGCATGGGCTCCTTCTTTTATCTGCCTGCCTCAAGTGAGGAGGTGTGGGAAGGAGGGTCGGGGAAACACAAAGCTCAGTGCCTGGAGGGAGGGCTGGAGGGGAGCGGGGGCACCCCCTGGCCTAGGGCACCGCCTTCTTCCAACCCCTTAGAGGGAAGCCCCTGGCAGGCGGAGGGAGGCTACAGGCTTGCAGCCAGGGCCAGAGGCAGGTGCAAACCCCCCGCCCCCACGTGATTCCCCCACCTACTCCACCCCCACCCACCCTGCCCCAGGCCTCTGCCCCGCCCATGCTGCCCCAGGCCTGCCTGGCTCACACTCTGCTGTCCCACTGTCCTCCAGGGAGGCCCCCTTCAGCCCCGGGGGCAGGCCTTCAGCTGACAAAGTCCAGGGGAGGCCCCCCCGGTTGGGAGGGTAGCGTCAGAAAATTCCCCCAGCAGCCCGGACCCCCACCCCAAAAGCACATGTTCTAAGTCACTTCCGCACTCCACCTGTGTTAGGACAGCCCTAACTGACCACTTCTAACCAGCTTCCCCCTGGTGTACTCGGGGTGGCCCCAGCAGAAGCCACCCCCTCCCAGAAATAGTGGACGCCTTCCCAAGTGACTCAGAGGAGCCAGCCTGGGCCTGCCCCAGTGCCAGCTGGCTCACGGGGACCGCTGAGGAATGTCTGGGATCCACAGATGACCAAAGGGGGCATCTCAAAAGGCCCAGTTCTGATTCCAGGAAATATCCTTGTGACCCCGGTAGGTTCCCGTAGCCTGGTGACCCCACAGAACCACTGCACCACCAGAGGAGCTTTGTCCAAGGGCTCTGACCTCCCAGCTGGATAGATCTGGAACCCTTGACCAAATCGGTGTGTAGCATAAGGCCCAGCAGGTAGCAGGGGCTCGAGAAGGTTCACTGATGCCATCCCAGCATCCACTCATGGTATGTCCCTCTCTGAAATCCCTGCATTAGACTGTGACTCACTTGGACTTAAAGAATGCCCTCTGTTCAAGTGGAAATCTCCATCTTTCCCTGAGTAGTCCATCACGCTTTAGCATGCATTAATAGATTGGTGGGCCTAGGAGCAGGACCGAGCAGAACCTCAGCTGACAAAGAAAGCCTGTGGGCCCTGGGGGCACCAGGGGGAGCTTGCCCACCTGCCCAGCCCCCTGGCTTCCCAGGAGCACGGGGTTCTGCCAAGCTGGGGAGCCAGCCGAGGCCGGGGGCCTGGGAAGGAGGGCAAAAGGCAGGCTCTTCCCCATGCACTGAGTTGCCCCAACTCCTACACCGCAGCTAGGAACCAGGGTTTGCTGGACTCTTTAAAGATCATCAGCATTTAAAGTAGAAGCATTTAAAGATCATGAAATTTGTCATGTTTGAATTTGGAAACTGGTGTGACTTTGGTGTGTCACAGATGCGTTTGCAGCCCAGCCCAGTTCGTCACCTCCCCTCCTTACGCCCAAAAGCATCTCCTCTCTCCCTTCTCTTTTTCTTTTGAAGGAGACAGTAGTCCCTCCTAACCCACCGTCGGGCTCCCCATGGGAAGCAGAGGACCCTCCCCTTGACTCGAGGCCGGAAGGTCAGGTGCAGCCTGGCGCTGCGTCACGTGCCGCGTCCTTCACGGGACGTCCATCCCCTGGCGCGGGCATCTCGTCCCGTCACCTGGGCACGAGGAGGGTGAGTCCAGGACAAGAAGGTGCCCCGGAGAGAGACCACAGTCACATCACAGCACATTGTCACAACCGTTCTGTTTCACCGTTATTGTTAATCTCCCGCTGCGCCCGGTTAGGGTTTATAAACCGCGCTCGACCAAGGGCGGGGTGTGTGTCGAGGAAAACACTTGGTGCGTGTAGGGCTGGGTGCCCCCACGCCTTTGGGCTTCCGTGGGGGTCTTGAAGCGGGGTCCCCACAGGTAAGGGGGGGCTCTTGTATTTTGGGGCCCTTCTGAGCAGATTTCACAGCAAGCTGCCTGTTTCCCTGGGGGGGGGGGGGATGGACTGGATGCCCTGGTCAGGTCCCTCCATGGCACCCTGTGGACAGGACAGATGTCACAGGCATGTGGCCTCAGCCTCCTGACTTTTCTACCCTCAGAGTCTAATGCGTTAAAAGATTGCTTTCTGGAGCGCCTGCCTGGGTGGCTCGGGTGGTCGGTTGAGCATCAGACTCTTGATTTCAGCTCGGGTCATGATCCCACGGACATGGGATTGAGCCCCAAGTCAGGGCTTGGGATTCTCACTCTCTGTCTGCCCTTCTTTCCACTTGTGCGCCCTCTCTCTCTCTCTCTCTCCCCAAAAAGAAAAAAAAAAGAAAAGATTGCTTTCCTACCCATGACCATTACAAACAGCTAATTATTATTTTACTAAATAACTGATTCACTTCCCCATTTTTTCTTAATCAAAGACACAGACCTCCCATGGGCAGGAAGGCTCTGTTGCCCCCCGAGACAGAGGGATGCCAGCCCAGGCCAAGTATTGCTGGATAGGACATTTTCAGCACCTCACACTGCAAAACCCCATCTTGTGTCAGCTGTAGGAAGAAAAGGGTATTTGGTGACTCATGAAACAGAAAGATCCAGACGCTAGCTTTAGGCAGGGCTGCATCCAGGCGCTCGGACAATGGCACCAGGAAGCTGCCTCTTCCCAGGGTTTGACAGGCCTTCCTCTGCCTTGGCCTCAGAGCTGTGCTCCCGCCAGGGGGCAGCCTCAGTGAGGACGGCGCTGGGGGCCACCAGCTGCAGGGCAACACGGGCTTCCCAGAGTCCCAGCCAAGGTCCCAGCACTGCTGCTCTCCGGCTGGGCCCGGGGTGTGCGCTACCCCAACCTGTCACGGGGATTCTGGCCAGCCACGCCTGGGACCCGCACCGGTCCTGAAGCCTGTGGGTGGGGCCGGCCCCCGGGACCCGCTGGAGTGAAGGGGGAGTGGTTCCCCAAAGAAGGGGCAGGGGGGCCAGACGCCTGTGTGCATTTCCGAGGGGCTCCAGGTGCCCGGGCTGTCGGGCTCGGGACCAGACGGAGAAGGTGGCCCCTGGGGGCTGGGGTGCTGGGAAAGTGGTCACAGGAGGAACCAGCACCAATTCAGCCACTCATTAGCTGTGGGACCTTGAGCAGGTCCCATTCAACCTCTGTGCCTCAGTGTCCTCACCTGTCAAACGGAACAGAAGCACCTCATCTGTCTGACGACCAGATGAGCGTAGATGGGAAGCGGGTTCACGATGGGGCCTGGGGCTCAGTGAGTGTTAGACACCGGGAGCTGTTCCCGCCCGGGGAGCATTCCCTGTGCCAGGTTCCACGGCCATGCTTCCTCGCCCCTTCCCTGGTCCTGACCTGCTGGACCCGAGTCCCTGCTTTCTTCCTGTGGGGCTTGACCCTGAGCCCTGCCCCCGACCCCTCCTGTAGGATCCCCAGCTCCCGGATGGCCCCCGCCAGTGTGGGTCACCGTCACCGGATGTGCCCTGAGGACTGGAGGGCCGGGCCCGGTCCCCCAAGTATCAGGCACAAGGTGTCCTTTGCCACCCGCAGCCCCTGTGAGGAGGACGCTGTTAGATCTGCAGGGGCCCAGGCTGGAAGGTGGCACAGCCCAGACCACCTGCCCGTCCAGCCACGCCCAGATCCCGTGCTCATTTCCACAGAAAGGAAGGAAAGCAGGGGGCAGAGGTGAGCCCTCTAGGTGCCAGTGCAGAGGGGACTCGTGGAGCCCCTCCAGCCAGCCTGCCTGCTGCCAGGCGGGAGGCACAGGTCAGCACAGAGCTACCTGCTGGGTACAGGGCAGACAGCATGGACGATGGGGCCATTTCTGTAATGATGGGCGGGCAGAGCCAGAGCCCCCTGGCCCCTGGGGGCCCAGGAGAGAGCCTCAGGGATCCCTGCCCCCGCATCACCCTGCCGAGCCAGGACCGCATTCTGTGGAGGAAGAAACTGAGGCCCAGGAGCCCCTGGCTGGCCCCTGAGACTTACTGGGACAGGAAGGAGAAAGGGCTAGATGTTCCCTTAGGATACCTGGCTTCAGTCGCAGCCTCCCCACAGACCCGCTGGGCAGGTGAGGCAGTCCCCTCTCCCAGGCCTCAGTTTCCTCTCCAAACACACTCCCTGCCTGACCTGGGCATTGGATATTGGGGCTTCCCACTCCATAGCCCACCTTGCCTCTTCCCCCTTCTCTCCTCCACTTGCTGGCTCAGGAGGGGTGAGTTTTCCCGGCTCCTTGTCGCAACACAACAGAGCACAAGCAGCCGATACTCAACACGTGCTTGTGTTAAGATCAACAGCGCTGAGCTCCGGTTCCAAAGCTCCCCGGAGCCCCCTCCTGGACAACACGGAGGCCCCTGGTGCTCAGGGGAGCACAGGGGAGACCCCAGTGGAATGGGAGGGTGGAGTCCTGGCCCCCGATGTGTACTGGGTTTGTGATGTGGGGTGAGTCTCCCAGAACCCAGAGCCCTGGCTCCCACATCTGCAGAGTGGAGAAATGTGAGCACCCCTCGTGGGCTGGCTGTGAGGACAGAGGGGCTCCAGCAAGTGTTGCTGGCAAAGGTTCTTTGCACCCACAAGTCCAGCCGTGGGTGTGAGGATGGGTGGGGGCGGAGGACAGACGGCCACGTGGCTCCCCCAAACGGCAGGGCTCCAGAGCCGGAGAGGCCCCAGCCGTCCCTGCCGTGGCCCCGGCTCCCCAGAGGAAACACTGGGTAACTTGCCCTTTTGTAGAAAGGTGGGGGGTGCCCACGTGGCACCCTGAAAACATAGGGTCCACACCAGCCTGGGAGGGACCCTCCCCCGGCACGGTGCCTGGAACCTGTTCCCAGGGGCACCCCTTTGCCTGCACGCCCTTCTTTCGGGCCCCAGGCTTGGCCCCTGCGGCGTCTTGGAGCGCCCCGCCACCGGGGTCAATGTTGTGAGCGCGTGAACCGCCACCCTTCACACAGGCTCCCAGCCCCTGGCTAGTGAGCTGGCGGCCCCTCCTCTCCAGCCCCTGCCCTGTTGATGTCCCCTGCAGTCCTCAGTCCCCGTGGAAATGGCCATTAGTTGGTTGTCCGCCTCCCAGCTGACCAGCACCCCTTACGGTGCCTGGCACACAGTAGGTACTCAATAAACAACAGCTGCTGGCGTGGGCGAGCCCCTGCAGAGGCTGCCGCTCCCGCCCCGGGCCCGCCGGCTTTGTGTCCCCTCCCGGTGCGCCTGCTTCCAAGGAGAAAGGCCCCCTTGGCGTGTTTGTTTGCTGCAGGACTCAGGCCCAATAAAGTCGGTGTCTTTCTTCTCTCCTCCTCCAGCCTCACGCAGGAGCTCGGGGAGCAGCAGTTTCCAGAGATTGAAGACAAAATTGCTTGAAAGCCTGCGCTTTTATCCTCCAATTTGTAGCCATTTAGCAGGGCTGGGCGGAGGGGCAGCGAGGGCTCTGGCTGTGCTGCTGGCACGGAGGCGCCCACCGCTGCAGAGGACAGGTTCTTTGTCTTTCCCTGGACGGCTCTGGGCTGCAGGGACAGACCCCCGCGGTGGGGGGTTGGCAGGCAGGTCCCGCGGGGCCAGCAGGGAGGCCACTTGGCTGGCAGTGCACGGGGCCCCCAGAGCACAAGGGCTTCCCTGAGCTCCGGGCCCCGCAGAGGGTGGCGCCTACCGTCTCTGCCACCCCTCCCCCTGCAGCCCCTGCTGCGACCTCTGCTCAAGACAACGCCCAGCCCCCAGGCTCGGCCCTCCCTCTGGCACCAAGGAGGGGGCGAAAGAAGAGCATCCTGCCTGGGCGGAGGGGGTCTCTTGAGAGTGTGGAGGAAAGGGGCGCCAGCTTGAGGCTCTGGGAAAGTTTTCTGGGGCATTTGGGAAATGAAGTTGCAGGTATAGCTGTGGGGTGAGAGGTGTCTGGGGGAGGAAGGCTTTGAAATGTTGCTATGAAAAACCTCGCTCTGCAGTGGAGAGAATCAGAGCTTGCTGACCGGTGCCGAGGGCCCGGTGGCATGTGGCCGTAAGAGACAGGCTGTGTCTGCAGTGGGGAAGGAAGGAAGGGGTCAGAAGTGCTGTGCAAGTAGAACCCACGTGGCGGGGAGAGAGCATGAGGTCAGGGGAGGGAGCGCTCTAGTGGCTGGAAAGGAAGGCAGGCTTCCTGGAGGAGGTGGCTTCCGACCGCCCAAGTCTGTATCTCCCCTAAGCTGTGCTGGCCTCGCCCCCTTTCCCAGTGGACTCTGAGCCCCTGGGGCGGGAACAAGGCCTGCCCCCTCCGTGGAGCACACAGGGACTGATTGTTCATTGGACCCAGGCTCACCCAGCACCACCCTCTTCTTCTCCCCGTCCCCATCTGCCACCCTCAGTCCCACCTCCACGCCTTTGCCCGGGACCCCTCTTCTATCCAAGGTGGCTCCCCTCCTCAGGCCCATCCCTTCCCCTCCACCCCTGGAGTTCAGCTGGTCCCCTGGCAGCTCCTCAGGTGGAAGATCCTGTGACACAGGAGAACTCCGGTCCTGGGTGGTGGGCAGGTGGCACAGGGGGCGGGGCTGTGGGTCATATTCTTGAGGCTGGAGTGAGGCCCTCCTAGCTCCATGCCGCCTTCCTGAACAGGGGTGCGTGGCTGAGGGCACGGTGTCTCTGATCGGGATCGGACCTGTAGGACAGGCCAGACCAGCCTTATCTCCCCCCTGCCCCTCATCCCCTGCTGAGTGGCCTTGTGTCTCCCTGGGGTCCCGACCAAAGTACGGTGGCTCAGCCCGCCCCCAGGAAGGCCTCAGGAATCAGCACCAATAAAAAAATACACTTTACTGTGGACCTCGAAGTCTGCAGGGCAGCGGGCAGGCGGGGAGCGGGGCATGCACAGCGCCGACGGGGTGCACGGGACGTGGCCGACGGCCCCGGTGTCCTGGGGCTGCCCCTGCGAGCCCCGGGGGCCCCCTCCCGCCCCTCAGCCGGAGCGGATGAAGCAAGAGAGGCGGCCTTCCCGACGAGCAGGCGTCCGGGGCCCCGGCCGCGCTCGGAGCCGCCAGGCAGGGCCCAGCACCCCGAGCCCGGGGGCGGGGTGGGCAGAAGCAGCTGGCGCAGCTCAGCCGGAAGCAGCAGCGCGAGGAAGGAGGGCGTGGGAGCCCACACCTGCCAATCCAGCCCTGAGCTCCTCAGCAATTTTGTCTCTCTTGATTAAACAGCCAAGGAACATGGAGTTCACGGACGTGTTTTCTTCTTCGTCTTCCTGAAACACCCAGAATGGAAGGGCAGAGGACGGCCGCGGGTTCCTGGGGGGCACTTGGCACTTTGGGGGCGTAGGGACTTGGAGGGGGCCGGGGCCTGGGCTCAAGCAGGGGACAGACAGCAGCAGAGCCCATGGCCCTGGCTTGTGGGGAGGGCGGGGGAGGGGCGGGGGGGCGTGTGCAGGTGTGCGCAGATGTGTGCACGTGCAGGGCAGACTGCTCACGAGGCCCGGAGCGCACGCCGATCACTCGCTTTGGGAAGGACACCAAGCAGCACTTGTGCAAAAGGGTGGACACCACCGGCCACCGGACCGTCTGTGGGGCGCGGGCGGCGTGGCTGGGATTGTTCCTCCCGGGGTGAAGCTAGGGTTTGAGCGGCGGGGTGGGCGACCAGGCTCCGGTTCAGGCAGCAGGGGCCGCTCTGGCCGGCCCAGCGAGCTGCCCCCGAGGCAGGCGGACGGTCTGAGAGATTCTGCCGTGGCATTTTGGGCGGGCTGGAGACGAGGCGTGGCTCACGCCCGGGGGCGGCCAGGTCGGGGGCGGTGTGGCCGGCTGCCCAGGAAACCGGAGCCTGGCGGGGGCGGCGGTGGGAGGCGCCCCCCCCCCCCCCGGCACCCCGGGTGCCCGCCAAGGGCCGGCTCACTTCCAGCAGTGCTCCAGGGAGCTGTGCGGCTGGATCTTGAGCTTCTGGGGGCAGAGCAGCTTGGTGAAGGCTCGGCGGAAACTGTAGTGGCACAGCGGGTACAGGACGGGGTTGACGGCTGAGTTGGCCCACAGCAGCCAGAAGGACGTCTCGTACCAGTATTCAGGGACGCAGTGGCCGTGGCAGGCGGCCCGGATGATCATCAAGAGTGTGTACGGGGCCCAGCAGAGCCCGAAGATGCTCACGATGACGGCCAGCGACTTGGCCACCTTCTTGTCCCGAGACAGCCGGAAGCGCTGGGTGATGCTCTGGGACGCCATCTTCATGCGCTTCTCCAGCGACGCGGAGGACGCCGAGGGCTTGGAGCCCCGCTTGAGCGAGCGAGGCCGCTCGGTGCCCCGCGAGGAGCTGCCGGAGCTGGAGGTGGGCGAGGCCGCGGCGCCCCCGCCGCTGCCGCCCGCGAGGGCCGCCTCCCCCGCCTCGGCGCCCGGGGCCGCCTCGCCCACCCCGACCCCGTACCTGTGCAGCGGCACGGCCTCCCCGCGCCCCTTCTGCCGGCAGCCCCAGCAGCCGGGCGCGGCGGGCGGCGGGGAGGGCTGGGCCTCGGGCGGGGGCTCGGGGTCACGCGCCCCGTCCAGCCGGACGCGGGTGCGCCTCTGGATGTTCAGGTAGATGCTGAGGTTGAAGAAGGTGACGCTGAGGAAGGGCGTGAAGAACTCGAGTGTGGAGGCCGTGATGAGGAAGTACCAGTTGTAGAAGAACTCGGCGTAGCAGTGGCCCTCCGGGATGGAGCTGCCGCCGGACAGGTACTCCCAGCTCAGGATGGCCGGCCCGTACAGGAGGAAGGCCAGCACCCACACCATCACCATCTTCTGCACCGCCCGCCGCGTGTCGCCCTGCTGGGCCCGGTAGGAGACCTGCCCGGGACACGCCGGGTCAGGAGGGAAGGGGCCTGGGCAGCAGCAACAGGGGACTGGGAGCTCCCCCAACACCCCCCGCCCCCCCCCCCGCCACCGCCGCAGCCTCTGGGGCCTCTGCGCGTGGCCTCCCTCCCCTGCCCGCTCCCCACGTGGGTCTGGCCGGCTGAGGCCCCAGCACACTCTCCCGCGGTCATGCAACCTCCCTCAGATTGACCCCAAACGCTAACTTCGTGCCAGGCTGCTTGCGTGCTACCCCTGCTGGCCGTGGGCACCCAGGGGGTGGGGGAGGTCCTGTCACCCTCCCCTGCCCACCGAGCGTCCCCCGTGCCGGGCTCCGTGCCCGGCACCTGCTGGGTGTCTCGTGCAATCTTCACGGTGGAAGTTGTCCTCCCTTCCCTGGTGGCTCAGGGAGAGCGGCGGAGACCACAGGTGGATTGGCTCAAGGGGACCCTGAGCCCCTGCTCTGCACTGTCTCGTGGCCTCTCCAGGCGGGGACACGTGGGGCCCCCAGCAGAGGGCGCTCAGAGTGACTGGCAGAGTCATCTCAAAGAAGAGGGCCAACCGGGACTCCGGCTGCTGCCCCTGTGCCCGCCTGGCCCTGATGCAGGCCAGCGTCCAGCGTCCCTGGCTCACGGTGACTACTCACACCAGGAAAAGCTTGTGGAGCCAGAAGCTGATGACTGACTTCTGGGGGCACACTCAAGCACACATGCACGCACACTTGTGCGCACATACACACACACACACACACACACACACACACACACACACATGAGCGCACGGTGGGGAGGGTACCACCGACGACCTCTGGCCCAGATCCTCCCTCAGCCCTCCAGACTTTGGACCTGCTCCAGGGCGGAGGCTGAATTGCCCCCGTTCCTTCAGGAATACCCGATGCCAGGTCCAGACGTGCCTCCTGCCTGTCCCAGGACCCGTCCTACTGGCAGCAAATGGCTACTGAGTGGGCGGCTGGCCATAGAGTACCCAGTACGTCAGGGGTGAGGCCAGCAGAGACCAAGCCCACCCGGTACTGCCCACAGCTTGGAAGTGGCCATCCTCTGCTGTGGCCACTTCCTGACCACCCCCTCCCAGGAGCGAACATGGGGCACCGGCTTCCCAGACTCACAGCGCGGGTGACTGACAGGAAGCGGTCATAGCTGATGAGCACGATGTTGAAAACGGACGAGGTGCAGAGTAGGTAGTCCACCACCAGCCACAGCTTGCAGAGACCACGGCTAAAGGGCCAGCGGCCAGTCAGCACATAGGGCACATATAGTGGGATGCAGAAGGCCCCTGTAGGAGAGTAGGGCCACCGTGGGCCATGGCTGGACAGGGGCCTGGGGTCAAACCCACCACAGTGGAGAGACAGGCAGGACCTGGGGGTGGCGCAACGGCCGCTTTCCCGGGACCGGCAACCCTGACCTTGCCCTTGCCTCCGCCCTGTCTCTTAGGCACACCCTCTACCCTGCGACTGGCCTTCAGCCCCTGCCTAGCTTCCAGTCCTACTGGCGTCCCCTGGACTTGGAGGTAGGAGGGAAGATCCAGGGGTGGGGACCTCCGGGCATGATGAGACCCCCCCCCCCAAGCCTTGATTCGGTACGTCCACATTTCTGTGCAGTCCTCCCAGGCCCCAGAGGGAGGCAGGAAAATTTCCTCCCTCCTCTTCCACCTGCTGGACCCCAGCCCCTAACCCAGCCTTTGGACAGCCCTTCCTCCTCAGGTCAGAAAGAGAGAACGCCTTTCTCCCGACCCAAAGGGCATTGGCTGCCACCACGCCAGCCGCTCCCACGGCCCAGGGTCTGGCAGACGCACTTAGCAGCCCCAACAGGTGTCTGGCGCTCGGGCCCCCTCCGCGCGCCCCGCCCCCAAGCCGGCAGCAGTGCACGGACACGTGAGAGCGCGCTCCTCCGAGCATCTCCCCCACCCCCACCCCGCTTCCCCCACGCCCCCCTCCCCCAACAGGGCTCTAAAAACTCCCTTCCATGTCCCCTCCCCCAAACCTCTCCCAGCGCCCTCCGCACGTCCTGAGTCCGCCAGCAGCCTTTGTTTGGCTACGGCGCAGGAGCCAGCGGTGCACTCGCGGCCGCTGCGCCTTGCGCCTGGCCAAGCGCCCGCCCGCCCGCCGGGGCCCCTTCCCGAGGAACATCCCCGCCCCCCCCAGCCCCGGTCCGGGGTGGGGG
>NW_026057578.1:1738981-1748006 GCF_023721935.1 Panthera uncia | reverse complement strand
TTTCAGGTCCCCACAATCCAGCACCACGGACAGCGCCGCGTGCCCGCCGGGCCGCCGGAGCCCCAGCCAGGAGCGCTCGGCGGCTGGCGGAGAGCCCGGCCCGAGCAGGCGGGCGCCGGGGCGGGGGGCGCGCCTGCTGCCAGCCGGCCCGCGCGCACAGGAGCCGGTACCTGCGCCGCCGGGCTCCCCGGCGACCCTGGCGGGCCCTCGTCGGGAGTCGGGACGATTGTGGGGACCTGAAATGCAGGGAGAGGTGCAACTGCTCCTGCGCCCAGGGGAACTTGCCCCGCGGGACCCCTCCTCCTGTCATGCTTCAGGCAGGCGGGTCTCAGGGGAAGGAACGTCCCAAGGAGAAAGGAGGGGGAGGGGTCTCCGAGAGCAGGGGCCCCGACCAGGGGTCCGCTCCAGCCCCCATATGCGTGGGACTCTGGGCAGAGCCCAGCGCAGGGTCTAGGGTGACCTGCAAGGCGCAGACGGTTGTGGAGTTACATAAGGGAAGATGGGGGGCCAGTGGGCCCAGCCGGGAAGGGAGCACACCCCCCCGGGGCTCCGGCGGCCCCAGGTTGAGCAGGGAGAGGCCAGAGGTTCAGAGCCTGGCCATGGCCCCCTCCCCCTGCTGACAGCAGAGTGAGGCGGTCACCGCTGCAGGGACAGGCGAGGTCACTGCGCTTAGGGCGCAGCCAAGGCAGCAGCTGCCGCGGCTGCGTTAGCGCCTGCAGGAGGGGGGGGGTGGGAGGAGAGGCGGCGGGAAGGAGCACCCCCTCCCCCCCAGACACACATGCTCAGATAGACAGGGTCAAGGACAGATTCGGCAGGAGACACAGCGAGACAGACAGATGCGCCCACACTCAGACACACAGACACCCACAGACCAAGGAAACAGCCACCCAGCGTCAGGCTGGGGACCCACGAACGGCAGTTAGACACACACACAGCAGACAGCAGACAGCCAGGGAACAGCGCCCGAGGGAGAGAAAAGCAGCGACTCTCTCTGCTCTGTCTCCAGCGGCGCGCATCTGCGGAAGCCTCCAGGAGGACAGAAATGGGCGAGTCTGCATGTGGGGGGTGGGGGCAGCGAGGCTGGGGGGAGGGGCTGCTGTCCCGCCGGCACACACAGGCGCTCCCACACTTACCGTAGCTTCCTCAGCACGCGGGGACCGTCTCTTGCCCTAGCCCCAAGAGACACTTCAGAAACTTTGGGAAGTGGAGGAGGCTAGGCTCCCTCTAACCCTTCCTCGGAGCTGGCTGTGCAGCAGGAGACCCCGGACCTTCGCCCCAGGGGGCCCACTGTTCCGTGGCCTCTCGTGGCCGGCCCGTGCTGGAGGAGGAGGGCGGGGCTCCAGCTCCTGCTCCCAGAAGCCCTCTCTGAGCACCTGGCTATACTCCCCTCCACCAGCGAGCCCTGTTCCTCTTGCAGGCTCCCCGGCTTCTCCTCACCGTACCCCAGTGTGCCTGGTGGGCAGGGCTTTGCCAGGACCAGGCAGCTAGTTGGTGGTGAGGCGAGCCACGCAGAGAGTTTCTGGAGCAGCAGAGAGCCGCTGGACCCCATCACTGCCATCCCCCAAGTTGTCCTGCACCTTTGGTCCTGGGTCGGGACTCTGCGCCCCACGCTCTGTCTGCCAGCAGCTCCCTGCTGAGCGGGTCCCCCAGGCCCTGCTCTTTTCCAGTCGCCCAAGGCTGGCCTTGGCCGGATGGTGCTGTGTGGGTGCCCTTCACCCCTGGCCTTGGGAGATGGAGTTTGATGGGGGACTGGAGGGGGGCTTTGGCTCTCTCTCACTAGCTGGGAGCCCCATTTCCAGCCTCGGTGTCCCCCCTGGGATGAGGACTACGTGTTGCTTACTGTATGGGATGGAGGGACAAGTCAAGGGGAAGTCTGTGTAGAGGGCAGCAACTCTGAAGTCTCGGTGAAGCTGGCCGTGGTTGTCCTTGTGGCTATCAATATTCTGGAGCCTTCCCTGGCAGTCTTTGTCCCCACAGCAGCTGGAGGGGTCATGGACTCAGTTAGACCCTGGCACTGGGGGGCCAGCTATATGGCTCAAAGGAGTCATGTGTTTTCCTGAGGTGGAGATGGCCTCTGTAAGTTGAGGCCATCAGGAGAGGGAGGGCCAGGGCTGACCCACAAGTTTGAGGGTGACCATGGCCAAGACTGGTGAGCACCTCCTCCTGGCATTTACATGCATGACCTCATTAACTCCCATTTGCCCTCAAAGGTGGATAGGACCGAAGGTCCCTGTGCAGAGTGGGAAAGCCACCTGCCCAAGGTCACACGAGGCCAGAGGCCCCTCATTTAACGGCCACACTCTTGGCCCGGCTCTGACATCAAGGCCCTTGAGGCCAGTTTTGACCTTGGTTGGACAGAAGCCTGATGTCCGCTGGGCTGGGCCCAACTGGGCCAAGGCAATTTGGGGTGAATGAGGCAGGTCCTCATATGGCTGTGCGCAGGACACCTTGCCCTGGGGGTTCTGTCCCAAGAAGTGAGTATCCAGGTCTCTGGATGGCATGGACCCTCCAAGACCCTGGGACAGTCGGGTTGATGGTTGGGGGACAGGAGCAGGGCCCTACTCTGGCTCACCGAGACCCTCGCAGAGTGGCTCGTGCCCCAGTTTCTCCATTTGGTGTGCCAAACGTCCAGTCTCATAAAGGGGCCGTAGAGCAAGCACCCCATTCACACAAACTCCAGCCAGAATCTCCTGCAAACCCCTCACAGAGGAGATCATTCACCCACCGACGGATCGATGGGTTCGTTCATTCATCCATGCAACAAGGTTTTCCTGAGCACCTACTACATATCAGGCATCGCGCCAAGTTCTCCTAACGGAGGGAGGCCGGCATAAGGCCGTGACTGAGTAAATGCCTCTGTCCGACGGTTGCAGGAAATGAAGCAAAGCAGGGGACAGACGGTGTCAGGGCACAGGCCTGGGGTGGCCACGGCGTGTGCCACTCAGCTCTCCTTTCAGGACAGTGGGGCACAGGGGTCTCTGCTGCTGAACTGGAGCTGAGGCGACTCCCAGCCCCTGGTGGCAGGTGCCGCGTGAGTCAGAACACGGCCCAGGTGACAACATCCGTGGGTTCAGGGGCAGGGTCCAAAGCCTGCGGGGCTGGTCCGGGGGCCTGACCCGTCAGGTCAGAGGTGGGGACAAGGACTCTGGGCTGGGGCCGTGTGGATGGACGTGTGACTATGGGCCCCGGTGTTCCCCGGGAATGGCGTGATGGCACAGAGCGGTCACACCAGGGGCCACGCGTGAGCCAGGAGCACGGGCTCCCACCTGCCCGGGACGACCTGGCTACCGCCTCCTCTGAACGTCCGACCCGCCGGCCACAGAGACCAAACGCCGAGTCCCCAAAATGGCACATTCTTCTGGAGAACAAATCGCCACCTGGTGGCGAATTGGATACGTTGGGCCCCTTCCACACTGGCTGGTCTTCACACACGGGCTCGGGTGTGGGCGCGGCACCGTGACCCAGGGCCTCATGGAAGCCTGACCCGAGGACAGGGAAACCCATGCCGGGCGGCGCCCTGTCAGGGCCCATCAGCGTGGAGTCCGCCGCCTGCTCGGCCTGCCGCACCAGCTGGACTGGGTCGCTTCGCAGGACGCAGACGGGGACAGCCTTCCAAGGCACCACAGCAGGGCAATGGCCGAGAGGGCGGGCGCCGCCCCACGGGACCCAGCGGAACGAACCTGTCTGTACGCGGCACTGCATGCCCGGCGGGAGGAGAACGAACGACCGGACGCCGTGGCCCACGGAGGAATTTTACCCCCGCCCCTGGGGCTCTGCAGGGTCACAGGCCCCCTCCCACAGGCACACTGGCACCCGGACACACGGGCAAGGGCCTGGTGAACTCAGCCTCGACTGCCTCCCCGGCATTTCGAGCCCCTTGGGCCCAGACAGGAGGAGCAGTCAGGGCTCCATCAGCAGGAGGGGTGGGGCTGCTGAGACCTAAAGCGGCCGTGGGGAGACGTATGGAGTGCAGGGCCCTCCTGGCACCGTGGGGCCCCCGTGTGACTATCACGTGCGTGGACAGTGCAGCTGTCCCAGCCTGAGAAGGCACAGCAACCAGGGACTCAGACCCTCAGGGGTGAGGGTGTGGGTCACCCTCCCAGGCAGGCTCCCAAGACCTGCAGAGTGACATCGAGGTGGGATGAGGCTGGCCGGGTAGGCTGGACGGTGGAGGAGGGAGGGGCTGAGCCCCAGCTGAGCCCCGAGACCGGCCGTAGCAAAGGGGCTCGCCCGCCATCCCTGTCCTCCAATTGTCCCCCCAGGAGAGAGGCTGGGGCAGCCCCGGGGGGGGCCCCACGTGCAGGGGACAGCACCTGCAGCACTCAGAGGGGCTCAGCTGTCCCTCCCACCGAGGACTGAGGAGGGAGGGGGCAGCCCGGTTGGTGTCTGGAGGGAGGGGGAACTGCGGGAGCAGAGGACCAGGACGTGGGAGCGTGTGTCTGTGGCTGGGGCACAGAGCAAGGGGACGGCGTGGGAGAGGGCAGACGTGCTGCCTGGAGGGGGAGGCCCCGCAGGGCTGCGGGCTGTGCCGGGCCCCCCTCCTCGGTGCACAGAGTCTGGCGGGGTGGAGGGCAGAGGCCCAGGGCCGGGGGAGGTGCCCCCGGTGAGGGTGATGCGGCCCCGCCCTGCATGGCAGTGCGGGCGGAAGACCTGGCCGGATTCTGGGTGTCTTTTGAAGCTGACCCGTGAGGCGTGTGACACAAAGGCAGAGGTCAAGGCTGACTTCAGGCTTTGGGTTCAAGTGGCTCGGAGGAGGGTGTGGCACCGGTGGGCAGGGAACATGCAGGAGGGGCAGACTGGGGCCAATGGGGTGCCTGAGATTCAACTGCCCGTTGGACGTTCTGGAACAGACGTCGACAAGCCCCCAGGGCCCAGCCCCAGCTCTGGGATCAGAAGCCGGGCCCCGCGGCAGCCCGCCCCCCTCCTCCTGGGTCCTGGGTTAGAGGAGCTCCGCGCTGGAGAAACAAAGTTGGGTGTCGCCCGTGTCAGACCAGCAGGCCGCCGTCCCTTGCGTCCTACGCTGTCACCGGGCTCTGCCATTAGCCACCCGCGTTGTGCTGGAAAAACCTTTCTCCTTCAACCAACCGCGTGCCCGCGGCTGTTCCCGCAGCGCGCTGCCCTGCCGCGTGGGACGTGCCCACTAATGAGGAATAATGGAGGCGTGGAACTGCCCAGGCCCAGCTGCGGGGCGATTGTCCTGCTGGTGACGGCCCCGGCACATTTGCCAGAGCACTCGTCAGGCCTCTGGGTCCAGCACCGTGACACTTCTTCAGAGGAACCACTGCTGTTTGCTTTCTCTCTTTCTGCAGGAGCTCATTTGAATACGGGAATGCAGAGTTTTCTTTTTTTGTTCCTTGTCTTTTTTTTTTTTTTTTTTTTTTCTCTTGGTGACATTCTGAGCCAGCTCCTGGTGCGTCCTGATGAGTTCAGGGTCCGGGTGTGACCAGAATGGCTCTGGACGCCACCAATTTGGAATAAAAGCTGGGTCTGATTTCCCTGCCTTTAGGGACAGAGCTGAATTGGGCCCAGGGCCCAGGTGGCAGGAAGGAGAGAGGGGACGGGAGGACCAGGGATATAGTGGCTGTAGTGTGGCTGCAAATGACAAAACCGACTCGATACCCCTAAGGGAGGGGGTACTGATTGTGGCCTGTGGCTGAAAGGTCCAGGGGGTAGGTTTCAGACACGGCTGTATCCAGGAGCTCAAAGAACAGCAGCTTCTTGCCATCTGTCTTTTCCCTGTATTCACCATTCCCAGCAGGGGATGTGTCCCTGAGATCGCTGCCTACGGCTGGGCTGCCCTCCTGTGCTCTCATTCACTCCCCGGGAGGAAGGAGGGGCTGCCAACAGAAACCCAGAATTAGCGCCACTGGCCTGGCTCAGACCTAATCCTGGTGGCTGGCAGCCGTGCCTGAGCTTGCGGCAGCGTGGGCTGACATCCTTAGAACCCCACCCCTGTGGAGGGTAGAGGAAGGATGGAGGGGGAAGGGCGGTAGGGGGGAAGCCGAGGTTGCCCCCCGCACCCGCCATGGGGTGGGGGGTCCCGTGGGGGGCCCCTGGCCCTTCCCCCAGCACGGCCTTCGTCGGCAGGGCCCAGGGAGCCCGGGCACGCTCCTGGGGGTGGGCCTGGGCCCCGAGAGCTCGGTGGGAGGCCCCTGGGACAAAGCCCCTGGGTGGGGGTCCCTGGGGGCAGCTGGGACTGCGAGACGGCCTTCTTCCCGAGCGTCCGCTGCGAGCACGGGGCACAGAGGGAGAAGAGCGTGCAGGGGCGTGAGGGGCGAGGGCGGCTCTGTCCCACGGCAGGCCCGGCAGACCGCAAAGAGCCCGGGCAGGGCGGCTCTGGAGGCCGCCTCGGGCCCGCCCGGCGGGAAGGAAGCCCGCAGCCCTTCCTGGCCTACTTCTTGCTTGCCGGGAGCCGGTGCTGCAGGCTCGGAGGCTGGGTCAGCCCGGCCCACAGCCCGGTCGGCGGGCCCCAGGAAAGCTCACACCCCACTTCAGCCCCTCCCGCCTCGTCCCTGCTGGAGAGACCCCCTCCGGGGCCTTGGTCTCCACTGGGGGGAACGAGAGGCCGAGGGCAGAGGCTGAGGCTGCCAAGAGCACGGTGAGTGTGGAGAGGGAGTCGGCACCTGACTTGGGTCTGAAATGTCCTCACCTTGGGTTCTTTCCCCCAAGGGTGGGGCGGGGCGCAGTTATCAAACACAAAAGAAGGGTAATCTCTGGTGGGCTCCCCGGAAGAGGCGCAGCCTGGGAGAGGTGTGGTCTGAGGGGCATGGGGACAGCTGCCTGGGGGAGGGGCGGGGACAGCTGAGGGGCCAGAGGGGTAACAAATGCCCTTCTCTGAGGAAAGAGGCAGCTGTACCTCCAGAAAGTCCCTCTGCAAGACCCAGGCTCTCTCTCTGGTTGTGCCCACCCCCCGGCTGGCTGGCGAGTACTCCCTGAGTGAACGAGGCCTGTTTTTTAATTTTTTTAATGTTTATTTTTGAGAGAGACGGACAGAACGGTAGCAGGGGAGGGGCAGAGAGAAAAGGAGACACAGAATCGGAAGCAGGCTCCGGGCTCCGAGCTGTCAGCACAGAGCCCGACACGGGGCTCGAACCCACAAACCGTGAGATCACGACCTGAGCCGAAGTCAGACGCTCAGCCGACTGAGCCCCCAGTCGCCCCAGAATGGGGCGTGTTTTATCTGTGCAGCTTCCCCCCGTGGGCAAAGCCTGGACGCTCCATGGAGAAAACTGAGAACTCTGCTCTCATCCGCTGTGTCTCCTCCAGGGCCCTGGGTCAGGCTGCGTGGGGGCTGTCGCGGGGCCTGGTGAGAGGCTGGAGGGCTCTGAACCTGAATCCGGCTTGTGGGGGATGGGACCCGGCCATCCCCAAGAGTATTTGGTTGGGTGACCCAGCCCTGCCACAGGTCACCTGGGCCTGGGGACCTGGGCTGAGCATACTCCGCGGTTCCCCAGCCGCCACTGCTCTGGGGCCTTCGGACCGACCAGAGCTCCCTCTTTCCTGTAAATGTCAAAACTTGGGGGGTCGTCAGCCCGGACAGAGGTGGGGACAGGCCACGCTGACCCGGGGCCCAGTCCCAGGGCTTGTGGCAGTGGGCTAGTGGGGAGGGGTGGGCCTGCGTGAGCGGGGGGCGGTGCCCAGGGTCCTGTCCCACGCTGAAAGCCGCGCTCCGGCCCCAACACTCCCTGCCCTGAGCCGCTCCTTTGTCTGGACTCCTGGCTGGCAGCTGGCCAGTTGCTGCCTGCCCTTGGAGGCCCTGCCCTGACCGGAGCGTGTTTCTGCTCGGTGCCCTCTGCCCAGCAGCAGCACGGCCACAGCGCCTTAGCTCCCTGGTGCGTCATCCGGGGCTGACCTTCCCCTCCCTTCGATGTGCCTGTCCCCCACTGGGCCCCTCCTATGATGATCAGGCGGGGTGGGCCTGGTGACCGCAGTCCATTTGCAGACCCCCAGGCCTGGGGTTTGAGGCTGGGCAGGGGCCACGTGCTCCGCACACGGGCCGACAGTGCCCTTGCCCCTGGACGGCACCATTGAGGTCAGCACGGTACAGGTAGAGGAGTCTGTCGAGGGTAGGGGACGGGGTGACCTCTGGGCTGGGCACACCGGGGGCTGTCCTGGGACATTGATTGCTGTGTGCAGGCCACTCCCCCTGACTGGCTGCTGCCCTGCTCTGCTCCAGGGGTGAGGCCGAGAGGTCAACGGTCCCCATCTCGGGCCTCGGGCCTCGTGAGGGCCCCCAAGGCCGAGCCCTGGCCCTGGAGCCTGAAGCCTGGCTGAACTTCTGTTCCTACCCCCACACCTGACCCATCACCTTCCCCCACGGGTCCCCGTGCCCCCCTCCCCACCCCGAAGCCCTCATCTTGCCTATGCGGGTGCTGGGCCCCGAGGGTGCAAGCACGCGTGAGCCCGGTCCCAGCCCCCAGCACACCAGCGTCACCCTCAGCCCCGGGCCCCGCTTCCCCCCTGAGGTGGCTGGGCTTCAGGGGGGCCCCACGGGGCCTGCACGCGGGGCCCGCACCGCCCGGAGCTGCCTCCTGCAGGAGGAGACGGGGCCCGGCCCTGGCGAGGCGCCTCTGTGTGCTCTGGGAACCCCGGGGCTCAGGGGGGCTCCTTGTGGGGCCTGTGTCTGTCAGGAAGATAGCCAGCGAGCCAACTGCGGTGCTGGGGGCGCTGGACCCAATAACAGCAATGTCCCTTCAGTGCCGGGGCGCCGGACCCAATAAGGGAGATGTCCCCAAGTCCTTGAGGGAGATTGCTTCCAACAGCGGCGTGACCCAGGCTACAGCAGAAAGAGGCCGGCTCAGCTTTGACTGAGGACAATGAAGTCCCAGTGCCCAGACCCAGACCAGAGACTTGCCTTCTGCAGGGACACACGGGTCACCTGGGTTCTCCCCAGGGCCCTGGGGGAAGGGCTGCTTCTTACCCAGGGAGATGCCCTGCCCTCTCCGCCAGCCCCTGCCCTCTCCCCATGCTCCTGCCCTCTCCCCTATATGCCTGCCCATTCCACAGTCCCTGCCCTCTCCCCCAT
>NW_026057578.1:1731412-1738881 GCF_023721935.1 Panthera uncia | reverse complement strand
CCCTCTTCCCATGCCCCTGCCCTCTCCACCACGCCCCTGCTCTCTCCACCATGCCCCTGCCCTCTCCCCCACACCCTGCCCTCTCCCCATGCTCCTGTCCTCTCCCCCATACCCCTGCCCATTCCACAGTCCCTGCCCTCTCCCCATGCCCCTGCCAGATTCAGCCTGGATCTACCTTTGGCATCACATAGTCCTCTCACATTTCCAGATTTGCTCTGCTGACTCATGCAGAGCCGGAAACACCCATATGACAAGTAATGATCCCTTCCCTGGGCTCTGTTTTCCCATCTGTACAATGGTGCAGTATTGGAGAAGCCAGTGGCTAAATGCCCCCGGAAACATTTGGAGCTCCTTGGGGTCTGTCTTGACTGACTCACCAGTGCACCATCCGGAAGGGTGGTTCCAGCCTGCGATGCCCTGATGGGGAGAGGCGCGCTCCAGAGGCCTGGACTCTCCGTGTGGAGAAGTGGGCTTGGAGGCTTCTCATCAGAACCCGCGTTCCCCGCCCCAGGTTTGGCTCTGCTCCCCTCCCCGTGGCACAATGTATGCCCTTGAGACCAAGCCCCCCGCCTGCCTGATTACCCCAGAGTGATGCAGTGATGCCCCAGGTCCCATCCCGTGCCCTGCCTGGGGCACGGGATGGGGCCAGCCTCCGGGTGGAGGTCCCTCAGGAGAATCTGGCCACTCCTAGGAGGGAGGGGTGGCCGCTGGGGAGAGCGCTGGCTGCTCGGCTCTGGGGCCACGCCTGTGTCCTGCCTTCACAGATGCTTTTCCCACGACTCTGTCTCCTCTGGGCTCCACCCAGCCCTGGGGAAGCGGGCTTGGAAAGAACCCCTGTTTGCAAACTGCGGGGGGCTCCAGGCTCCATCGCAACCCTGGCTGCCTGCCAAGACCACCTGCACCCACCTCCTGCCAGCATCCAGGGGCATTTATTGAGCACCTACTGTGTGTAGCTCGGCTAGGAGCCCAGAAAGCAATGTTACTCCTGTAGCCAGTGAGTGGCTGGAGGTGCCCGATGGCTTCGTCTCTGGTGGTGCTCCGGCTGTGGGACTCGCGGGCAGATCGCCTTCCCGGAGCTGGGGCAGGTCTGGCTAAGTCCCCAGCATGAAGCCTCTTCTCAGCGCCTTTGCCTCCTCCCCAGAACAAGCCCGACCTGCTCACCCAGCCTGCCACCCTGCCTGGAGGGGACAGAGCCACCCAGCCTGCTGTGCATGGCCTGGAGAGACAGCACCTGTGGGCCCTGATGCCTGTACCTTATCTAGGGCAGCTGCAGAATTTGTGGGGCCTCGCGCAAGAGAAAAATGCGGGCCCCTCCCCAGCAATGAAGAATTTCAAGGCGGCAACAGCGGGGCAGTGAATTGAGCACGGAGCCTCGCCTGACTGCACAGGTCGCACAGGGCACAGTCCTCCATGAGCCACGAAGGCAGGCCTGGGGCGTGCCTGGCACACTGTGGCCAGCTGTCCCCTCCTCTCCCCTCCCCTGCCTTCACCTCCCGGGATGGCATGGAGGGGGCACGCTGACCCCCAGAAGAACCTCAAATGCCCCAGTGTTTCCTACCCAACACCCCCACCCCACCTGCTGCTGGTGCCCCTTTCTCCTGCTTCTGCCCACCCTGCTGATGGCCCGCACACAGACGCACCACACCCCTCCTGCCCCACGTGGGCCCCTAGGAGGGGTGGAGAGAGAAGGGGCAGGGCCCAGCCGCCCCTCCCCTTGCCCGCGGTCCCCTCTGGCCTCCTGGAATCAGGGCCTCCCAGTGGCACCAGCCAGCACAGCAGGTGGTCGACAGGTACCACAAGGAACCACCGGCCTGAAGTCAGGGCACGGCCAGGAAGGGGGAACCCACAGGCCCACACTGAGCGCGTCAGTGTCCGGGGACGCCGAGCATCCCGCCAGGCACAGGCACAGGCCATGGGTCCTCTGTTTCGTTCAGGCTGGCCATGCCCTCCGCTAAAATGCTGCTGTCCCACCAAGAATGGCGTGGGACGCAGTTCTGGCCAGTGAAGAGTGAGCAGAAGTGCCTGGAACTTTCAGGGGCCGATCCTCAAATGGGGCTGACTCACTGTGGGGCAGCACTTCTGCCCTTCTCTGCCTCCTTCTTCCTGGCCAGATATGCATGAGATGCCTGGAGTAGCAGCAGCTATCTTGGGCCATGAGGTGAACCTGAGAATGGAGGCTGACTCTAGAATGGCGACACGATAGGCTGGGGCGTGGTCCTCGATGACCCACGGCTCCCCGCCAGCCCTGGACAGCTCGGGCTGTGTCCCGTGAGATAGGACACTTCTGCCTTGTGGAAGGCTCTGTTGTTCTGAGTTTCTATATATGCAGCTTCAGCTGACCCTGAAGGGAAGGCAGCTGCATTGGTCCGAACGTCCCTGCCCCCAGCAAGGTAGGGGTCCCTCCAGCATCTTGCAGGACACTCCATGGAAGAAAAGCTCCCAGTTGCAGCAAATCCTGGCTCTGCAGGTGGGTCCTCCGTATCCCAGAGGCTCCCACATATACCAGAGTGAGCAGGGCGCTAGGAAGCCCTGCATCGGAGAGGACACTTGTTGGCCTAGTTTATTTATTTAGTTATGATTTCATTTATTTATTTATTTTGAGAGAGAGAGAGAGCGCGTGTGTGCGCACGCGCGCACGAACGAGCGGGGGAGGGGCAGGGAGAGGGAGGGAGAGAGAGAGAGTTCCCAGCAGGCTCCACGCTCTGCGCTCTGCTCTCTGCACTGAACTCCACATGGGTCTTAGGGCTCACGGACCGTGAGATCATGACCTGAGCAGAGATCAAGACGCTTAACTGACTGAGCCACCTGGGTGCCCCCTCGTCGGCTTCATTTACGTGGCTTTCCCAAACCTACTTGGCCACGAAACCCTTTCTTCCAGAAACACCTAATAACAGCCACAAGGGACTGGGGATTGCATGGCACCTGGTTTGGGAAAGTGCCCTCAAAGATGCTCAGCCCACTGCTGGGTACACAGTAAGTGCTCAATAAATGCTAGGGCTGCTACTGAAGCTAGAAGTGGGGCCTAAGTGACCTCTGTGGGCGTGGAAGGCGGGGCCCCGCCAACCCCCACGTGCCTGCCTTGCCCTCTCTCTCAGCCCCCGGGGTCGGCTCACCCCCGCCCGTTCCTTCAGGGGACACACTGACCTCAGGGCCAACTCCCTCCCCCAGGGATGGGGGTGCCGCTGAGTCAGGCGGGGTCGCGCCGGGAGGAGCTGGCTGGCAGAGCCGCAGCGGGGTGGAAAGTGGGTAAGAGGAAGGCACTGCTTTTTCTTTGGCAGAATTTAACGGGTGCAGATTGCTCAGGCCCCAAAGCCATGGGGAAAAAAAAGAAAAAGCCCTTTGCCGCTGCTATTGATAACTTGTCTCTCTTCACGTGGTGGGTTCAAAACTAAAAATACCCTCCTCCGACGACGGGGAAGCCGAGCGCTGTCACGTTGCAGAGGAGACGAGAAGGTTGCATGGGGAAGGATCCGCTTGGGCCACGTGAGGGCCAGGGCCAGGCCGCGGTGGCCAGCGCTCTCCGGCCACCCAGGTGGCATCCTCAGAGGAGACGCCCCAGCATCCCACAGAAGAGAGCGGAAAGTGTCTCTGCAAAGGCCTGTGGGTGGCAGGGAGAGGGCTGAGCCTTGGGCCCCGCCCCGCCCCCTTCCAAGGCAAAGGCGAGGCCAGCAGTGTGGGCACTGCTGGACGCCCAGCCCTGTTGGGCTTACGGGGTGGCTCTGGCTGCCGGCCGGCTCTGCAGCGAGCAGACAGCCTGCTCTGCTGCCTGAGTCTCAGTTTCCCCATCTGAAGGAGGCATCATCCGTGTTCTGCGTCCTCACGGGGAGACAGCCGGGAGGGTAGTACGTGTGAATGTGCCTCCTGACGGCACAGCAAGGGCACGCGTTCCCACACATTTGGGGCTTCCGGGCACCGGGCCCACAGGTCGGCCAGCTGCTGAGGGGAGGCCGGGCAGCCACCCACAGGGCTGCTGGGTCACGATATCAACTGAGCCTCGTGCGGGACGTGGGACAGGGAGGTTCTAATTCTGGGACGGTGAGGGACACACAGACACTCTTGGGGTTGGCTCGGTCGGAGAGCAGTTCCTGCAGGAGCAGGCACCCTGAAAGTTACGTACCAGCCCAGCACACGTGGATGGACCCCCGGGATCCCGAGGGGACTCTGGGAGACAAGCCAGGCCTGAGCGCTCGGGATGGAGGACACTCTGTGACAATCCCCCGCCAGTGGGTAGGTCATCAGTAGTTGATATGGTGACCCATATGGAGTCCCACAGGGCCCCAGCCACCCAGGAACAGCTGGGCATCTGGTTCAGGGGCAGACCCGGTGGAGAGGTCTGAGCAGGTCTCTGTCTTTCTGACAAGTTCCTGGGCCGCTGACTCAGCACAGGCTCAGTCTGCTCATCTGCACAGTGGGAATCACACATAGTATCTACTCGGTTGGCCGTCGCAGGCATGAAACTGGACAAGACATGTCACCCACTGGATGATGTCAGCCACCACCACCATCATCGCATGGCCCCAACCCCTCTGTCTCCTTTTCCGCTCCCATCTTCTGTCCCATTCTTAGAGAATTTTGCCTCTGGAATCGGCCTCTTGACCTACTGAAGATCAGGAAAAATGCTCCTGCGTTGGGTCCCAGGTGCCGTCCTCCCAGCCATCAGCCAAGAGGGGATTCTCACTCAGTCCTGGACTCGGGGACCAGGAAGGACCAGCACCTGATCCTTGGAACTCAGTTTATTGCATCTGTTAAAAGGGGGTAAACTGATATCCCAGCCGCAGGGCCCAACTGGGGTCAGACCCTACCCCACTCCAGGCCAGGGCAGAGGTGGTCAAGCTCAGCCCTGGTGTGGCCCGTGGGCAGACAGGAGACTCTGTCCACTCCAGCCTCTCCTCTGGCCCTAGCTCCCCGATACCGCGTTCACCCCAGAGGTCATGGCCACGGGGTGGGCCGGCAGGTTGAATCCCTCGGGGCGTGTCCTTTGCCCTAGGTCAGAATCGCAAAACCCCGTCAGAATGAGGGGTGGTGGTTTGGGGACCCTGCACTGGACTTTGGCCAGGCCCACAAGGGAAGCTTTGGAGCATCTCCATGGCAACAGGCCTTGTCCTTGTCCTGGCTTGGGGGCCTGCACACACCTCCCTCTTCTGCTGGGGTCGGTTTCTTCAGGGGTAACCATGGCAACGCCTTTGTTTCGGAGGCTTGGCCCCACCCCCTCCTGGTTTCTCTCTACAGCAGAGGTTGGGAGAGCTCCTTTTCAGTCCCAGCACGTCGGCGGGCTGCAGTGACAGGGCCCACCAGTGAGCTGGGCCAGTCTCTAGGATGGGGGATGACGGGATCTCTGGGCCCCACCCCTGCCGGAGACCCCATCCACTCAGTCGAGGCCGGCCCCTGCCCTCAAGGCACCCTTAGTCCTGCTGGGGGTGACCTATCAGTACCTCCTCCTTGCTAGAGATGGGGAATCACATTCTGAGGCGGCAGCGCGGAGACCAGCCTTGGGGGACAGGAGGCCGGGTGGGGCACGGTGGGGGTGGGGTCCGGCTTTGTGGAAGAGGCGGCCCTGAGCGGGACTGTCTCCATGTGCCATGTGGCCACGACTACTCTGTCAGTACTGTTGGGGGTGCAAGACCCAGTATTCCTTTGTACTCAAACTGGCTTCAGCAGAAAAGAAAATACAGTAGCTCCTGTAACCGAAAAGTCTAGGACAGAGCTTGCTTAGGGTGTAGCTGTTCCAGGAGACCCAGGACGTGTGCTCTTGCTTCCCTCCGGGCTGGCCTCATTCCCGGGCGCCACAGCCCTCACGGTGGCGAGACGCCCAGTAAGTAGCTCCAGACAGCGTCTTTCACTCAGCCGGCCCAGTTCTGGAGAGGTCTGTGGGCAGATGGGAGAGTCATTTGGCCTCGGCCTTTCCCTCTCACCTGAGCTCTCCGACCCCCAGCGGAAGTCTCAGGGCGGACCCTCATTGGCCAGGACAGGGTCACTTGCTCACTCCTGAATCAATCACTTTCTGAGCAACCAGCCTGGTTCCTGTTACTCCACTCACCCAAACCCAAACCCAGACCTGCGATTCAAATGGGATGAGGGTGGGAGAAACCTAGTTTGCAAAGGAACATCTGGGTGCTCATAGGCTCAGAGAGGTTAGTTAACTTGCCCAAGGCCACACAGCTGATAAGGATGCAAGCTCGGGGTCTGACTCCAGAGCTTCTGGGCTCAATCGCGGAGCCACTACAGATCAGTGAGTTTTATTTATTTATTTTTAAACGTTTTATTTATTTTTGAGACAGAGAGAGAGAGAGAGAGAGAGAGAGAGAGAGAGCATGAATGAGGAGAGGCAGAGAGAGAGGGAGACACAGAATCTGAAGCAGGTTCCAGGCTCTGAGCGGTCAGCCTAGAGCCCGACGCGGGGCTCGAACTCACGGACCGCGAGATCGTGACCTGAGCTGAAGTTGGACACTTAACCGACTGAGCCACCCAGGCGCCCCCAGATCAGTGAGTTTTAAACAGGGGAATTAACTGCCAGGGATACGGCCGGAGGGTAAATTGGCGCAGGATTCTGGTGAGCGATCAATGGTATGCCAAGGAGGGTGGACAAGGGGGAGCCCGCAACATGTTTGAACTGAGGAAGACAGCTTTGAGAGGAGGACTCCAGCCGCCGCCCGTCCCCTGGGGGTCGGGAACAGCGGAGCGCAGAGCCACCAACCGCCCAGCACCCCCGCCACCTGACTCGCTGTTTGTAAACTCAACCCGTCCAGCCACGCCCCTTCCTCCCTCTCTCCCACCCACCTAGGGTCAATATCTGCATAACCCCGCCTCTACCTGCTGTGACTGGCTGTCCGTGGCGTCACTCCTCCGCGCGGGCGGGACTCCCGAGGGGCAACGGGGGTTGCCGCTCCCGCAAATGATTAGCATAGTCCCGCCTCCCGGCGCGGCCCTCGGGCCGGGCGCGGATTGGGCGGACGGCCGCTGACGCTCCGGCGCCGGGCGCGGCGAGTGGAGAGCGCCGGCTGTCAGTCTGCCTGGCGGCCGGCCGCACTTCCGCCTCGGTGTCAGCGGGTCGCGGGCCTGTGGGGCGGGGGCGGGGTGGGCGGCGAGGCTCGGCCGGCGCCGGAGCGACCGCGGTCCAGGTGAGCGGCCCGGACCCCGGCCCCGCGTCGCCGGGGTCTCGGGCGGGCGTCGGGCGGGCGGGAGGCCCGGCGGGGCGGGGTGTTGGTGGGGAGCGGGAGCCCCGTGCTCACCGACCCGCCGGCCAGGCCTGGACCCGGCCCGACCCCGGCCCGACCCCCGCCGCCCGCCCGCCCGTCCGTCAGCCCTGCGGCCCCGGGGAAACTTGGGAGGAAAGTTGGCGGCGGCGGGCGGGGGGCGGCGGCGGAGGCCCCGCGTCGCCGGGCAACCGCGGCGCCGGAAGTCGGGTGGGCTGGGGGCCCCGCCCGCGCCTCGGTGAGCACGGGGCTCCCGCTCCCCACCAACACCCCGCC
>NW_026057578.1:1631284-1731012 GCF_023721935.1 Panthera uncia | reverse complement strand
AGTCGGGTGGGCTGGGAGGCCTGGGCTCGCCTGCCCGCCCCGCCGGGCGGCGGGAGGGCCGGGGGCGCGGGCTGCGGCCCGGGGTCGCACACGCGGGCCGCGCGGAGGGGCAGCGTCCCCGCCGGGGACCCGGCCGCCCCGGGCGACCACCTGTGGGAGGGCTGGTGCGCCCGCGCCTGGCTCGCCGTCCGTGTGTCAGCCTTCGCTGCCCGTCGTGCCGTGGGGCGCCCTGGACCGGACTCTGATGTCGCACAGGTCGGACGTGTTTCCTCTTTCCCCGCTCCCGCGCAAGCCGTCGGACTTACCGAGCGCAGCCTCGCAGAACGGGGCCTGGGGCGGTCTCCAGTCGGTACCCCCACGTGTGCGGGAGGAGAAACCAGGTGCTGGCCCGTGTTCCCGGTGCTCCTGAGTGTGAGGGTCACCTCCCGGGAAGCCGTGCTCATGTCCCGGGTCTGTATCCTGAGTATCAGTCCGGGACCAGCTGCCCACCTGGGCCCGCAGCTGCGGCAGCATTAGCCCCTTTTCTGGGACTGCCTGCTTGGGCACATCTGGAGACCTGGCCTCGCTCGCTTCGTTCATTTCTGGAATTCAGGCAGCAAGCTGCCTGACCCCTCCAACCCACTGGGGATGTGGGAGGGACACAGCCCTGGGGGCTGGTGCAAGGACGGTGTCCCCGAGGGCGTCCCTGCAAGTAGAAGGCTCTTGCTGACCGTCTGCTGGGTGGTGTTTTCCCATCTCCCCCAGCCTCAGCTCCTTCCTCTGTGCCATATGTCATTTACCTGCAGGGCTGAGGAGCAGACGACCCCATCACCCCCAAGTCCCCGGCACATAGTAGGTGCTCCGGATTATTAGTTCCCTTTCCTCTTGTTGAGAACAGGAACCTTACCGGCTCCACTTCCTCCTTGTCCAGCGCGGGGCCTGGCATGGTGTTGTCACTGAAAACATGACCACGCATGGACTGACTCTCCTGGGTAGATTTGCTTTTCCTGTCTGCGTCACATGCCCTTAATGTTAATAACAGCTCCTACCTCGGGTGGTGATACTGTGTAACAGTTGTCTTCCCAGGACTGCAGCGAGCCTATTATATTCACTTTATTCCTGTGTTTGACATCCTTAATGTGTTCATGAGTGAGCCGAGGAGCGGAGAGGTGGGGAACTTACTCTGAGTCACACAGTAGTGGATGATAGAGCAGGGATTTGAACCCAAGTAGGCTGGCTTCAGAGTTTACACTCTTAAAGTGCCTCTCCCTATGGCCTTTTGAAAAAAAAATTTTTTTTAATGTTTGTTTATTTTTGACAGAGAGACAGAGCATGAGCGGGGGAGGGGCAGACAGAGAGGCACACACAGAATCTGAAACAGGCTCCAGGCTCTGAGCTGTCAGCACAGAGCCTGACTCGGGCTCGAACTCATCAACCATGAGATCATGACCTGAGCCGAAGTCGGACGCTCAAACGACTGAGCCACCCAGGCGCCCCTCCCTATGGCCTTTTAAAACCAAAATTATTGTTTACAATAGCCCCTTAACGTTTTCTTCTGGAACATTCTACATGTGCTGTATCACATGTAGTAACACATCGTAATGTGTCAGAATTGTATTTCTTACAGCATATGCACCTGAGAGATTTTCATTTTTTTGTGAGCATGGTGTTTATAGAACCATTTTATTCCTACTGGAATAAAGGAATTCTCCATCTGGCTATCCCAGCTTTTCCTGAAATATCCCACCTGCTGTCCAGTTGCTTCGTTGGCAGCAAGGTGGTTGATGTTCACTGTGCGGAAGGCTGAATTGTAGGAGCGGGGCGATGATGGAGGTCCATGCAGGTCTGACGTTGTGGCTCGCAATTCAGTTCCGAGCAGACTCGCTGCATTACCGCGAAGCACGCCCAGGGCATTCCTTGTCTCAGAGGCGTTTCGGGGCATCAGACTCCCGTTTTGTCTAGCGTTTTGACCAACGGGGTTGTTGTAATGTTTAAAAAGTGCCACTTGACTTTCACGCTAGTGCCCTCAGCCATGCCTCCAGGAAATGCGGGCAAATGAGGCTTGGACGTGCACTTAAAGCTGGCTGGACTTTTAACATTTTGTTACATTCAGCTGATTACAAAAGGACATTTGGTTTTTTAGTGGGGAAGTTTTCCAACCTTTAGGCACTCAGTACTGTCTTCAAACGGGGCTAGTTGTCTCTTTAGTATTTCTTTGAAAAGCCACGGCCTCGTCTTTTCCTGGGAGTTTGGCTGCGGCGGATATGAGGCACGTAGGGCTTACATGGAGTGAGAGCCGGGAGGACGGTGCTCCAGGTGGCTGAGGTGCTCCAGAGTTGAAGAATCATTCCGCAGGCAGGCGGTGGGGGCAGCAGGGAGAGCGCGGGCGGGGGCCCTCAGGCTCCAGCCGCAGCCCCTTGACTTCGATGGGGGCAGAGTTACTTCTCTCTTCTCGCGTCCGGGGTCTGTGGCTGCAGCACAGGCTCCTGGGAGGACTGTCTGTGAAAATGTAACGGAGAGGGTCCAGTATCATGACGGGTGCCGGGTGCCCCTCGGCTGCCCCTTCCGTCCTGGCCAGAGAGCGTTGAAGTTGGCCGTGACACACACAGGCGCAGATGCGGCTTCGAAGCGAAGCCAGGACATCTTTGGTGGGCAGCTCTGCCTTCTGCTGAGATGAGTCACGGGGATGCCTTCAAGTTCCGACCGTTCGCGTGGGGTTGTCCGGTGCTTACGGACACACCGTACCTCGGCCGAGGGCCCTGGGCGCGGGGACAGCCAGCGCGTGGTACGGGCCACCGCCGTGTCCTCCAGGTGGAGGCTGACTCCTGACTTAGTGCTCGGCACGCTGTCACGTGTGCAGCTTCCCCCTGAGCTTGGCGCACTTTACAGTTGAGTCGTAGCGGAGTGAGACCGAGAGGAAGTTAGTATGTGAACTTGACTGATCAATAAAAAGCATTAGTATCTTGGGTCGCACTTGGATACTTTAAATGCGCTTTCCGCGCGCGGTGATTAACTTGTGTCCCTGCCGTCATTTCTTTTTCTCAAAGTGCTTGGTGTGACAGCCGCGCCACACCCGGGTTGGGTCGAGCCCGGACTGGGAGACGCGGTGTGGAGTGCGGCCCGTACCCGCAGCTCTCCTTGGGGACTGTGTGATCAATGGCCACTCGGACAGGCCTGTGAACTTGATGGCATTTCTTCCTCTCCCTCCCAAACTCAGAAAAGAACTTGGGGCCCTTGGGCAGAACCCCAAACCAGGTCTTTCACCTGGACCTTCAGGTTATGCAAATGTCGTGATCTTTGTGTTGAGCCAGAGTAGAAGTAAGCCTTTACAGAGGGCTGTCTTGGGGTGCCCGGCTGGACTGAGCCAGCCGGTAGGGCGTGCGACTCTTCATCTTGGGTTGTAAGTTTGAGCCCCACATTGGGGGTGGAGAAGACTTACAAGTAAAAAAATAACAAGGATTGTCTTGAAGAAGCAGACGTCTGAGATCCGGGCGGCACTGCCTGCAGGCGCTGTTTGGAGACCCAGACTTTGGGATCAATCCTGGCTGAGCGGCCCCTGGCTCCACAGCCTTGGGGCCTGATGGGGGTGGGGGGTGGGCATGTGCGTGGCGCTCTTCTGGGCCTCATCCCACCGTGCCTGGGAGTCTGTTCAAGAAACCCTGGGTGCCTGGGTGCTAGGGTCTGGGGCTGTCCCCAAGGTTGAGGCCTGTCAGCGGTGGAAACCATCTGGGCCGCTCCTGGGTGGCCAGGCCTGTCTGATGGTGAGCGGTGGATGGGCACTGGCCTTAAAAGGTGCCCGGAGAAAATCTTGGTCCAGGCTGGTGCAGAGGTTCTTGGGAGAGAGCATGACATACACAAGAATGGTCTGTAGGGAAGCTGTACTGAATCCAGATTCTGGAAAAAACTGTGGCAGCCACGGGGCAGGGAAGGCTGTGAGTTTTATTGGACAAACAAAAGGCTGATCGCGAGAAAAGATCAGCTGAAGTCTGACACGTTGAGCCACTGTGTTGGCCAGAAAGTGACTTCCACCATTGCCTTAAAACCCGGGTGACCGTATGATTTGATGTCCACACTGGAACCCTTTGGTGTGTAGAGAAGCACCAGGAAAAAGGACAGTGGTGACAGATGCCACACTGTCACACACTGGACAGGGGAGAGAAGGGCCGGAGCCATGCTGTATAATCCTGTATAAGTTAGGACCAAGGACCTGTCTTCCAGAGTCCTTGACCGGGGTGGGGGAGCAGGGCAGGTCCCCAGGACAGAGCAGGGTGGGAGGGGTCCCCGTGCGGGGAGCCAGCCTCTCAGTGGTGCTGTAGGTGCTTGTCTGTGCTAGCTGTGCTTTGGGTTGGATGCCGATGCCTGTCAGGGCGGAAGGCTCTTCGGTTAGCGACGGAGGGATGTTTAACCCTGGCTTCTCATCAGAAAAACCTGGGGAATTTTCTGAGAAGTGCAGGTTCCAGGCCCAGCCCCAGATCTACTGGATCTGGGCTTCCGGGATGTGTGTGTGACCCGCTCCCATTGTTCTCAGGTGCCTGGTGTGCTCACTGGCACGTGGGGCCCACACGTGGGGTCATAGTCCAGTTTTGGATCCAGAGCCCTTTGGAGAACTTAGTGGAGAACCTAGTTACCTTCCTGAAGAAAAACAACGAATACAGAGTTTTAGGATTTTTCCCCTTTTTGTTTCTCTCTCGTATTTGGGACGTTGGTTACAAGTTCATCCCTGACACCGCCCGTCCCCACCATCAGTGTTCAGGAAGTGTAGCTGGGAGTAACCAGCAGGTCTGATATTCGCGCAGTGAGAAGGGTACCTGGAGATGAGCGGGAAGGACGTGGGACAGGGAAGGGCAGCAGGCAGACGGAAGGGCAGGTATGGCAGACGGGCCTCTGTGCCATGACGGAGTTGGCATCTGAAGCATCCTGCCGGACGGAGGCTGGCAGCAGGCTCCGTGGGAGTGGGGTGCCCTGAGGGTGGCCGGGGCACCCCCTTTCGCTGCTCCCGCACCGCACCCCGCATCCCAGCTGCCCTGGTCGCTGCTTGCTGGTCCGCGGCATTTGGTTCTGCTCATCAAAGGGTACCAGGCAGCGCGGGGGGCTGGCCCTGCGGACTCTGAGGGCTCTGCACGGCACCCTCTGGCGTGGTGGCTGCTCGGCGGTCTTCTGTGAACACAGACCACAGGCCGTGGACAGAGTTCCCGAGTGTTCTCACGCCTTCTCTCGAGCTGCGTTGGAACCGCTTTTTTCTGTTTCGCAGTGACGAGGTCGATTAAAACTAACGTGTGTACGTGAAAAAGCTTGCGTTCATCTCGCGCATGTTTGGAAACACTTGGTGCTGGGTTCTAAGCTCTTGTTCCTTGAAGTGTGTGATGTATTCCTGGCACTCGTTGAATGAGAAGGAGTTTGGTTCAATGGAGGCGGGGAGCTGGAGGGGACACAGGGAGCTGGAGGGGGCACAGGGAGCTGGAGGGGGCACAGGGAGCTGGAGGGGACACAGGGATCTGGAGGGGGCACAGGGAGCTGGAGGGGGCACAGGGAGCTGGAGGGGACACAGGGATCTGGAGGGGGCACAGGGAGCTGGAGGGGACACAGGGAGCTGGAGGGGACACAGGGAGCTAGAAGGAGGTGGGCCTGGGTGGTGGAGTGCTTCACTCCCACTTGCTGAGCCAGCCGGCCGGCCCAGTCCCACCAGGAAGTGTGGCTCCCCCGCTCTCCTCCTGCGGGCCAGGCAGCTTCACCCTCTGCCTGCCTTTCAAGGCCACCCTGTTGGCCCAGAGAGTGGTAAACAGTAGCGACTGACAGAGCATGAGAGGTTCGTGTCCCTTCCTCAAGCCCAGAAGCCCTCCGTTTCTTGAGTGGACTCCTAACCCCACCCACCAGCCTTTGCACAGTGGCTGGTAAACCGGCTTGGCCGGTCTGGAAGCGAGGTGGTGCCTTCCGAGGGTGGCGCGGCGTCAGCGCCAGTGTGTTGGAAAGAGCCCACAGCTGCCCGTCGGGGGAGAAGCTGTAAATTCTGCAGTGTCAGGAGGCCGGTTTTTGCGATGCAGATGACGCAGACCCGGGCAGGGACACACACAGGGACACACGGCTCACCCGCCGTGGCCTGGAAACGGCACTCGATGGAGCGTCGCGTACAACCGGATGGCATCACATCCCGCACGGGTGGAAGGACGCAGAGCCCAGCGGTCAGTCCCTGCTCCCGCCCCTGGTCCCGGAGGCCCGAGTGCGCGGCGCTCTCCGGGAGGGAGGCAGACAGTCCGTGCGGCTCACCTTGTGACACAGGCTGTGTGCGCCCGAGCAGGTCGCTGACCGCCCCGGCCGTGCGGCTGTGGGAACGGGCGGGCCGGAGGGTCCCTCAGCGGGTGGCCCGAGGCGTGTTTCCGTGACTGCGAGTTGAGCAAGTGCAGGCGGTTTTGGAAAGGAGAGCGAACGGCGGGCTTGGCCTGATATCCTTACTGGGTCGCACCCGGCGGCTGGGTCTTGGGAAGGTCCTGCCGCTCCGACCGGCCCCGGTGCTTCGGCGCCTCCCCGCTCTGCCGAACGCCTCCTTGTGTGTGGCGGGATCCCGGGAGCTGGCCAGGGCTGCGGGAAAGGCCCCCGCCCCGTGGTCTCAGCCCCATTCCGGGGGCTCAGAGTCCCCGGCAGCCAGCGGCCCCGCGCCCGACGGAGCCCACGAGTGCGTTTCTGGCGGGCTGGAGCCTGTGCGGGTGGGGTGTGTGCCTGCATGAATTTTTGAGGCTTTACGAAGGAGGGAAGCGGGGCTGTGGCATAGTGGGCATCCGTAGGGCAAGGGTCTGCAGGCATCCGGTGACAGGTGGGCCTCGTGCACAAAGTGGGCTTCGAGGCACGAAAAGTAAGGGCGGCCCCAAGCACGGTGTCCCCCCGCAGGGGCGAGGTCTCCAGAGGCACAGGACGGGGTGGCTCGGGGCCCCTCACTCGAGCCTGTGGAGCTGCCCAGTGGAGACAGCCCGCGAGCCGGGGGCCGCCCCTCCGCCAGGGCCAGCGTCCCCCTTGCCAAGCGTCAGCGTCACCGAGAAGCCTCGGCTTCCCTGTTCCTGATTTCTCGCTCCCATCTCTGCCATCGTGTTCTTCACTTCCCGCCCACGGCTCATTGTCCAGCGTGTGCTGAGCCGTGCGGCTTCCACGCTCCGAAGTGCCGGTGTTTCCTGCTCCGGGGCTCCTGGGGAACCGCCGAGCACTCTGGTAACTTTCAGTGTTACTGTAACGTCTCTCCAGGGGTCTCGCGCCCGCGGGGACCCGGGGGGGGTGGGGTGGGGGGGGCTTTGGTTTGTCGCCTCCCTAGCCTGAGTTCTCTGCACTGTGGACGGGGCATCTGTTTCTAGATCGTTTGGCCTTGACCTTAAGAGCTGGGGCCATGAGAGCCTTGCCACGAACTGTGCTCTAGAAGGTACAGCTTCTGACTTGTGCTGGATGGAAACCCAGCCGTAGGCAGTCGGCGCCTTGAGCGCGGGCCCAGTTCCCGAGGCTGCTCTCCGTGCGGGGCCTCCCGAGTCGCCCTGGCGATCGCCCTGGGCCCGCTTCTTCTGGGACCGCCCTGCGTTCCGTCCTGGGGTCCGCATCCGCCTCCCTCCCCGTGCCAGCGCCCGACCTTGCTCTGCAGGTCCCCGATTTCACACGGCCACACGGTTTCCTGGTGAGAATGAGCCATCACTCTGAGCCGTCAGAAGGAGAAACATTCCCCGAGGTTGGAGTGTGAGATGAGGTTTTGGGGTCCCTCCTTAGCAACAATCCCATCACTGGTGATAATGGCAGCTTTTCCCTTTCAGCGTAAAGCTGAGTAAGCTTAGCAGCCAGTGCGTTTGAGCTCTGTCCGTAATCGTTTATTTTTTGTTTGCAGTGCTTATGTACTTTTTCCAATTTTTACAGTTGTGGTAGAATAACATAAAATTTACCATCCTAACCATTAAAAAAAATAATCTCTGTACCCACGGTGGGGCTGGAACTCACAACCCCAAGATTAAAAGTCACGCGTCCCACTGACTGAGCCAGCCAGGCGCCCCCATCTTAACCGTTTTTAAGTGTGCGTTTCAGTGGTAGTAAATCATTCATAACCGTGTGGAACCCTGATTGTCACCCCTCGCTGGCACCGTTGTCATCTTGTAAAATTGAAACTCTGTCCCCATTAAACACTAATCCCCATTCCCCTGCCCCCGGCTCCTGGCAGCCATCATCTGTGTCTATGAATGTAACCACTCCTTAAGTCCTCATGTAAGTGGAATCAGACAGTATTTGTCTTTTTGTGCCTGGCTCACTTCACTGAGCACAGTGTCCTCAAGGTCCCTCCACGTGGTGGCGGGTATCAGCCTTTCCCTCCTTTCCGAGGCCGGGATGGTCCACTGCACGTATAAACCACGTTTGGTCTCTCTGTTCACCCGCCAGCGGGTACCGGCTCGCTTCCACGTTTTAGCTGTTGTGCATAATTCTGCTGTCAGCCTGGGTGTGCAAACATCTCTCCAGGACCTTGCGTTCCATCCTTTTGGGCAAATGCCTGTAGGTGGGATTGCTGGGTCATGTGATAATTCTGTGTTTAATTTTTGAGAAACTGCTATCCTTGCCTTGTTCCTGATCTTAGAGGAAAAGCTTTCAGTCTTTCGCCTTTGACTGTATTTGCCGTTGGTTTTCATATTTGGCTCTGCCTAGGGGGTGGTACTGTCCTTCTATTGCTAGCTTTTAGAGTTTTTATCACGAAAATGTGTTGAATTTTCTCAGATGATTTTTATGCATCGACCGAGAAGGTCATGTGCGTTTTCCCCATGATTCTGTTGATGTGACCTGTTGTATCAATCAGTTTTCATATGTTGAACCATCCTTGCGCTCCAGGAAGAAATCCCATCTGGTCGTTGTGTATGGTCCGTTTAATGTGTTGCTGAACGTGTTTTAATGTGTTTATTTTACCGTTATTTTGTTGAGGACTTTTGCCTCTGTGTTCTTAAGGGACATTGCAGTGTAGTTTTCTCCTTGCAGTGTCTTTGTTTGGCCTTGGTTCAGGGTCATGCTGACCTCATAGAATGAGTTAGGAAATGCTCCCTCCTCTTCAGTTTTTGGAAAAGTTTGAGAAGAATTGGTTTTAGTTCTTCCTTGGATGTTTGGTACAATACACCAGGGAAGCCATCAGGCCCAGGGATTTTCTTGGCTGTGAGATTTTTTTAAGTGAAATTTTTTTGTTTATTTTGAGAGAGACAGAGAGAGAATGTGAGCAGGGAGAGGGGCAGAGAGAGAGAGAATCCCGAGCAGCCTCCATGCTGTCCGTGAGGAGCCTGATGCGGGCCTTGATCTCACGAACCGTGAGATCGTCACCTGGGCCAAAATCAAGAGTTGGACGCACGACTGACTGACTGAGCCACCCAGGCGCCCCTGCTGTGAGAGTCGATCCTTGGTTCAGTCTCCTTACTAGTCAGAGATTTTCTGTTTCTTTGTGAGTTCGTCTTGGTGAGTCTTGTGTTTCTGGGAATTTGTCCGTTTCAATCTAGGGTATCCAGGTGGTTGGTGGATCATTGCTCATAGTTCGCAGGCTCTTACGAGTCCTTTGTATTTATGTCGAGTCGGTAAGAATGTCCAATCTTAGTTGCGTATTCTCTCTCTTTTTCTTAGTCTACCCAGCTGAAGGTGATCATTTTGTTGATGTTGTCAGGGAACCAACTTTTAGTTTCATTGATTTTCTCTGTTTTTCTGTCCTTATTTCCTTCTTTCTGCTAACCCTGGTATTTGTTCTTTTTCCTCAGCTTGTAAAGTCGGGTTGTTGATGTGAGTTAGGTTGAGTTTTGATGCTGGTGTTGGTAGCTGTAGGTTTCCCTCACCTCAGCATTTGCTTTCACGGAGTCTCCTACGTGTGGGTATATTGTGTCTTCATCTTCGTTTGTTTCTAAGTAGTTTCTCATTTCCCTTGAGATTTCTTCTTTGACCGGTTGCTTGCTTAAGAGCCTGCCGTTGGATTTCCACAGTTTGTGAGTATTCCAGTTTTCCTTCTGTTATTGATTTCTAACTCGTTGCCTTATGGGCAGAGGAGGTGATTTGCGCGAGAGTTTTTGGTAAAACCTGTTGAGATGTGATCTGTGGCCTGACATCCGGTCGCTGCTGGAGACCGCGTGTCCTGTTGCTGCTGTTGGGGCGTGCTCCAGGTGTGTGCCGTATTTTTGCTTGGTTTACTGTGTCAGGCAGGTCCTCTGTTTCCTTCCTTCCCTTCCATCTGGTTGGTGCCTGCCAGCCCGTTTTTAAAGTGTTAGATAGGATTTATGTTAGTTTGAACAATCTAAAAATCCAGAATTGGTAATTTAACTGCAAAAGTAGTTTCAGCACTTTCATTTACTCGTGTCCCTGTCTTTCCTCGTGAAGATCGCCTCTGGGTGGCCTTGCCTGGTGTTTATAAAGAGAGATAACTCACAGTTCTCCTCTTGAGTCGACCCTGGAGAGTAACCTCCAGGGTCCCTTAGCCACTCACTCAGTCCTAGACGAGTAGATCTGTTTTTCTGAGAGAATCGTACAGATGGATGTGTAAGGCTTAGGCACAGGTACTTGTACAAGTGGTGGAGGAACACTTTGCGTTTTGAGCCGGGGTCCTGGACGCACGGACGGCAGTCAGAGGGCACCCCTCGGAGAGAGCTGGATGAGACTCCTCTCAATGAGGGGAGGCGTTTTGTGGCAAGCCGGGAGGACTGGCGGTGTCTCCTGGGCTGGTGTCCCCCCGGAGAGGCCGGGAGTGAGTATCCACTGCAGCCTGTGGTGGGGGATCGCCGCACGGACGGGTCAGGACTCCCGGCCCCTTCGCCTCTCACACACCCTCATCCCATCCCATGGACCCGCTGGAAACTGCTCTGAAGCAGCGCCCACCCTGGTTACCTGCCCCTCCCTCCCCCCCCAGCGGTGCAGAGAGGCTGCGCCCAAGAGGAGACAGGAGGACTCCTGGTGCTCCCGTCGTTGACTGGTTTTTCAGAGCAAGTCGGCTGTGCTCGCTGCGGCAGCACGGGCACGACATCAGAGCGACACCGAGGAGATCGGCGTGGCCACTGCTCCAGGACGACCGGGTGTGCCGGCATCATCCGGGACGGCTGCCCCGTCTCCTTCCGGCATCTTCGCGAGCGAGGACCCAGCTGTACCCGATGTGTCTCAGTGTCTTGCAGCATCCTGGTGCTCAGACGGTTCTCCTGTTGCAGAGGGAGCCTCTGCAGGCCCATCCTGCATCTTGTGCCGGGACCCCCAGCTTCTTGCTGCCCTGGAGGGTTGGTTCCCAGTCCTGGATTCAGCCATTTCTCCTCCAGGGACCCTGGGTCCTTTGGGTGGCTTCTAGCGGGGCAGAGCAAGTTGCTACGTGTTGTAGAGGGGACACATTGTGTCCCAGAGGAACTGGAAGTAAGTAATAACTTCTCTAATGTGCACAGGCAACGAATCCCGGACTTGTGAGCGAGGCTTTGTATGGGTGTTTCCAGAAGCCGCCTGGTGCCTGGTTCCGCCGGTGGGAAGGGAAAAGGCGTCTCTGAGAGAGCCTTTCAAGGCAGGAAGAATGGAGGAACTTAATGCCAGTTTGTTTTCTAGTGTGGGAGCTCATGTAGCACCGGACGGGGCCAGAGATGAATCGCTCTGGGGACGTCACCCAGTGCTGTGTCTCCACTCCAAGGACAGAGGGCATGTCCCTCCCTCGGGACCGGCTGCTCCTTCACCACCCTCAGAACTCGCAGGAGGGCTCTGGGGGCCCAGATCTGTGTTACTAACATAGTGAGATGGACTCAGCTTGTTTTTGTAAAAAGTCAAACCTTCTGGGACAGGGCTAATCTTTTGCTCAGTCTCTTCCATTTGTAAAATCCTGTTCTTCCGGGCGCCTGGGGGGCTCAGTCAGTTGAGCGTCTGACTTCGGCTCAGGTCACGATCTCGCGGTTTGTGAGTTCCAGCCTCGCGTCGGGCTCTGTGCTGACAGTTCGGAGCCTGGAGCCTGCTCCGGATTCTGTGTCTCCCTCTCTCTCTGCCCCTCCCCCTCCTCTCAAAAATAAATAAACATTAAAAAAATTGTTTAAGTTGGCATGAAACAAATACTTGAAAATTATTCTGCACATTTGCCTATAACCACCTGTTGTAGCTTCCGTGTGGGTATGTGGTGACCTTCAGTGGGACGTCTGGGGGCAGGTTTGAGCCCCAGACATGTGAGTGAACACCCACCGAAAATGACCCGCCTTTCCACCTGTACAGTAACTCTCTCTGAATCTATCATTTCATTGTTTTCTTTTTAAAAATTTGTAATTATCTTTAAAAAATGGAAGTACTGTATAAGGGCGCCTGGGTGGCTCAGTTGGTTAAGTGTGTGACTCTGGATCTCGGCTCAGGTCACGATCTCCCAGTTCGTGAGTTCGAGCCCCATGTCGGGCTCTGGGCTGACAGCTCGGAGCCTGGAGCCTGCTTCGGATCCTGCGTCTCCCTCTCTCTCTGCCCCTCCCCTGCCCGCTCTTACTCTGTCTCTCTCTCAAAAATAACTAAACATTAAAAAAACACTAATAACTTCAAATAATGATTACTTCTTGATCTATTATTCATTGATGGATATTTATATTATGGATGTTTTCATACTTTTTGAAATCCTGCATTTGTTAGATCACTCATTTTCTTTGCTTACGTTGTAATTGAGATTGATTTCAAGAATGGTGAATGGGTATTTTCTAAATTTTTTTTTTTTTTTAACGTTTTTTTTTTTTTTTTTTTTTTTTTTGGGACAGAGAGAGACAGAGCATGAACGGGGGAGGGGCAGAGAGAGAGGGAGACACAGAATCGGAAACAGGCTCCAGGCTCCGAGCCATCAGCCCAGAGCCTGACGCGGGGCTCGAACTCACAGACCGCGAGATCGTGACCTGGCTGAAGTCGGACGCTTAACCGACTGCGCCACCCAGGCGCCCCGGGTATTTTCTAAATGTTTCTGAACCATAAAACTTCTGAAAGCTAAGTGTACTGAAATGTTTTCTCCCCTTAGATTTCCAGTGCCTGTTGGGTTTTTACCAGAAGGAAAGTTCACGGCGCACGATTACTTACGCTGTCGATGTAGGTCCAGTACAATGGTTCAGTAGAAGAGCCAAGACTGGGTGGCGAGGGAGCCGGGCTACGGCAGGATGAACGGCGAGGAGGAATTCTTTGATGCTGTCACAGGTGAGCGGGGCAGGAAGTGACTCAGAGGCCACGGTGTGGGCGCAGGAGCTTGGGTCCGGGTCCTGGACTTGGCCTTGGGAGGCGAGGCCATGCAGGAGAGAGACGCGACGTGTCCCCCGGCATTGACTCGCATGTACCCTATCCCAGCTGCGGGGGAGAAGCTCAGCTTTGGGCCACAGGTGATAACAAGAAGGGGCAACTGGGTTTTAGTCTTTAAAAGAGTTGCCCTGGAGCGTAAATACTGTTATTTGGATCCTAAGCGAGACGGGCAGTTCTCTTATGTTATTTAGACGTCACGATCAAAGCCTCGCTGTCCTCTGTTCTAACCGGATCTTGTTTAGTGCTGCGTAAAGTGTTCCAAGGCTCGTGAGTGTGTGTGCTTCCGCGACGCCTCTTACCGTTTCAGAGTTCAGCTACGTTTCGCTTTTCCTGCGACCATTTTAAGGACTGCTGCGCAGCCTGTAGTCCGAAAGACGATAGTGTATGCCTGACGGAAAACAGTGTGTTGAGGGCATGGGGATCTGTGCGGGTGCGGGGGGCGGGAGGGGCAGGGGAGGGGAGGCTGGGCTGGGTCAGCCCGCACTGGCTCAGCTTGGCTGCTCGCCATCCCCGGGAAGGAGCCCTGAGCACCTGCAGGAAAGTGACAAGTAGCCGTATGGGCCCGAAGACTCTTCAAGTTCAAGACGGCCCTCCATTCTCTGTGGTCAACAATTGGAACGTCCTTTGTCATCTGTTGAGGACTCTTACTGGTGGAAAGGGACCTCGAGAAACTGTTCTAGTCCAATTCCCTCCTCCTTAGGTGGAGGAGTATAAAAATAGCAACTTTGAAATATTTCTCCAGACCAGGTTTTTAGTGATGGTCTTTCAGGTGTGGCCAAAGGGGCTACTTCCGTAGTGACTGCTGTGACTGTCCCCTCTGGACACGCTTTGCTGTGTGAATGTCTGTCTCCTGGAGCCCGGTCAGTGTGCCCGGGGCGCTCGTCACTCAGCGGCCAGACCGGCCCCTCCTCCCAGACCAGGTTGATGGACCGACAGCCCGACTGTTGACTTATTCTTGTTTGAGGTGCAGGCAGCAGGAGGGGCTGAGCTCAGTTACTTGAGTCGTCTTTCCTGGTCTCGTAGCTGCGGTCTTCCTTGCGACTGTGCGCTTGCCCGCCTAACCTGCACGGTCCTCAGTGACCGCGTGCACCGTTCGAGACGTGCTCTGTGGGCCTCCCGGCCCTTGCGGGGCGACCAGGCCTCTAACCAAGAGAGCCGGCCTTGGCGTGCCCTTCCCTTAGGACTCTTGTGGGCAGCTTCCTTCTGCTTGGGACCAGTGGACCTGGACCCCTGAGCGTCTCCAGACTCTGCCTGGAGACTTTTCCCCGGATGGGACCTGAGCTTTGTGTAGCCCGCCGTTTAGAGAAGCGCCCCCCCTCCCCCTGCCCCCGCCTCCCCGCACGGCTGCACTTCTCTGCACGTCTCTGAGACCCGGGACGCAGCTGTCCACGGAAATGATGGCTCATCTCAGCTCTTTGGTCTAAACCAAATAGTGGGAGACAAGCAGCAGGGCCCCAGGGAGGCACCGTGGAGGACGCAGAATCCCGATCACTTCGCCACGGGACTCACCTTCCTGTGTAATCTAAGGGGAAGTGTCTACGCCCAGCAGTTATTAGAGGAATGGCTTCGTGGGCAGTTACTTCCTCCGAGAACCGGCACTATTAACAGGAAAGTTTTCAAAGTACATGAAAAACTTGTACAGATTAAGGGCTACGGAAACAGACCTGTTAACAGCGTGTACCTCTGAGTGATCAGATTACAGGTGATTTCAAGTTTCTCCTTTGTTTATCTGTATTTTTTTCTGTAATAAACACGTGTTGTACGTTAAAATGTTTAAACCGTTTATGTTGCGCCGGCTTAATGTGAGAAAAGACTTCAGCAGGGTTCTCAGTGATGTGTCACCCTGTTTTCCCGGGCGCAGGTTCGGGCAGTGATTTAGGTGAACGTTTTCCTTCACAGCTGCCGCCTGCAGCCTCTTAGCGTTGACGGGGGGTCCGTGGGGACAGGGACACACAGAGGAGGGCGGGCAGGCCCTGCAGCACAGGGGTCTCCTTAGGAAGCCAAGTTTGGACTGGGGATTAAGTAGATGTTGCTTTTGTCTCAGTGAGATCAGAGGTGACGGGCTGTTTCAGAAAACGTTGATCGTTAAAGAGGCTTGTTTTTAACGTATCCTCTCAAAGCCACCATGTGATAAGTGTGGACACTCCATCTTGGGAACCTGTCAATATGGAAAAGTACGAGACAGGACTTTTTTGTGTATCCTCAAGAAAGTGTCACAGCAGGTTTCTTTATTTTTCGGGCCTGACGGCGCGCTCAACCCGCCTGGCCTTATGCCCTGGGCCTCCCCTGGTCTGTGAAGTGAGGGGCCAGCGCGAGCGCCGAGCTCCCTGTGAGCCCGCGTCCTCCCGGAAACGGTCACTGTCATGGCCAAGCGCCGTGGTCCGGGAGCCCCTCCCTGGTGGCTGCGGCTCCCCGAGCTCTTTGTGGCTCTTTGTGGCTCTTTGTGGCTCTTTGTGGACGTGGCGTGTGCTCTGAGCTCCGGCTGGTTCCGTGCTTGGGCTCTTGCTCATGGGTGTGAGAGTCTGGCGCTGTGTTTGTGTGGTGCAGGTTCTTGTAGCATCAGTGCTGTGGCTTGTATTTTATTTTATTTTTAGTTTATTTTGGCGGGGGGCGGTGGCTCGCAAGCTGGAGAAGGGCAGAGGAAGAGGGAGAGAGAATCCCAAGCGGCTCTGCGCTGCCAGGATGGAGTCCCTTGGGAGGCTCGATCTCATGAACGGAACCATGAGATCGTGACCTGATCTGAAATCAAGAGTGGGACATTTAACCAACTGAGCCCCTCAGGCGCCCCCACGGCTTGCATTTAGAAGGGGCGGGGCTGACTGCAGACCTTGTGCAGAGACAGGACATTCTGCAGCCTAGAGGCGGGTCTGAGTGCCGGAGAGGTCGCCTGCCCCGCAGGGCGTGAGCCCGGCCTGAGACACGGGCACACCGCGCTCCCCGGCCTCCCAGCCAGACCTCAGGTGGCGGCCAGGCTGCACCGGGTGCACAGGGCACCCGTGCTGTCTGAGCTCCTGGGGAAGCCCCCAGAAGCGTTCCTATGTCTGCCTCTGCCTCGGGTTCTTGGGGACCAGAGCGAATTGTGGCAAGACGCGCCCGTTACGAATGAAGTAGTGCTTCCGGTATTCCGCGGTCAGAGCTCTCGGAGCTGGGCTTCCGTGTCCCCCCGGCCCCGCGAAAACTACCACTCTGCTTGTGTGCAGGCTTTGATTCTGAGAGCTCTTCCGGGGGATTTTCAGAGGCAAGTCAGAGAGTCGCTGCGGTGATGTGTGTGGACTCCGGCAGAAGTAATGGGGTCGGAAAGGCCGGGGAGAGGCCCCCTCGAGAAAATGGAATTCAGAAGCACAGGTACGTCATCGTGCGCGCGTTTTAGAATCTTCTGCTGTATCTGTGACGCCCTGGCCGTGCCACAGGGCGCTCCTTCAGCTCTCCTGAGTCCCGAGCGCAGGGGTGACCCAGCCATGGTGCCCCCGGACAGCATCCCCTGGTGCCCTGTTCAGCCACAGATTCTGAGACCCGACGCCACTGTCCTTGGCTCCCGGAGGTCAGCGATGGCACTTCCTCGACTGCTGATTGCGGTCCCCGCCCCAGGACTTGCGGGGTGGACCGGCGGGAGGGCCGCCCTCCTGCTGCCCCCTGCAGACCGCCTGCCTCTCAATGCTGCACTGCCTGTCTGCCCTACAGTTTGGAAATGGGTGTTTAGAGCAGCAAGTCCCCCTTTCCTTTTCCCCACATTTCCTTTTCCTTCCGAGTTAGATTCTGGAGACGGTGACCTAAGTCTTCCCCAGCAGAAGCGAGGACAAGGGCAAGACAGGCCCCGCGAGGCAGTGGCGGTGGGCAGGCGGCCTCTGTCCCCCCCCACGCTGACTTGCTTTGCAGCTTGAGGGAGCCCTGCAGCCTCACCGCAGCCCCTGCTCTGGGCCCTAGACCCCAGCGCCTGCTAGATGCACGCAGGAGGGGACTCGGGCGTCCCGCCCCTGCCTGTCGGCTCGTTCTCCCGGCAGGCGTCGGAGCACCTCTGCACGTGTGCTCCAATGGCCGGTCCTAGAGTGGGTCATGCTCTGCTGTCCTCCGCTCAGCGCCCCATGAATCTGGTTCGCGCGTCGGCCTAACACCGTCCTCCTGCCCCCGCGCATTGTCACCCAGCTCTGACACGTGGTCCCGTTACGCACGTCTGGGCTCCTCAGCCCTCCCGGCTCCTGTGTCACATCCCAGTCCGGCCGCCTCTCCTGTGCCCCTGTAGCGCCCGTAACTGCCTCCACACCCTCCCGTCTCCTCTCCACCCTGCGGGCACTAGACAGATCTGAATGCACTGCCTCTGCCTCTTGGCCAGTGTCTGCGTGGTCCCCAGCGATGGTGAACAGAGCGCCTTGGCTGGGAGAGGGGACCGCAGGGTCACTCTCCTCTTGGGATGAGGGCCGGCCCTCTGTGTTCCTCTGGCTCCGGCCCCGGGCCCGTTGTCACTGGTCCCAGCCGACAGGGGCCTCTTTGGAGTCCTCAGGTGCAGCCAGCCCGTTCCCACAGCAGAGCCCCATCTGCCCTGCTACCTTGGCCCCCGGCTCCCTCCTCCTGCTCTTCCCTCCTGACCCTTGCCAATGGGTCCAGCACACCTCCCCCCAACTCTAGCTTCACAGCCCGCTCAGGCACCCCTCTTTCCCAGGTGGAATAGTGTCTCATCCCAGCCCGAATCGTGGGAGGGAGACTGCCAGGCCTCCCCGGGAAGCTGGCAGGAAGAGAGCCTAGAAAGGAATGAGCCTCGGGAGAACAAACTTGTGTTTGAAAGGGACTCCCGGCAGGCTCCCGGCAGACTTCCAAAAGGTTTTGTTAACGCGGCTCTGTCTTGTGCCTTCCTGGCCCGGCCTCTGCCGTGGTCACCGTCCTTTCCCGGGAGACCCTCCAGGATGCCTGTGCAGAGACCTTTCTTTAGGACGTAACAGCACTCGGGCTGCCAGAGCAGACACATTGCCGGTGTTTGCATCTAAAAACTAAAAAAGAAATGGTCACTGGGCAAAATCATCAGTTGTAAGTGAACCTGGTGCTGGAGGGACCAACCCGCGTCACTCTGGTCGTTCCTTCATAGGACGTCATTGCCTGCCCCGATGTTTACCAGAAGCGACTTCAGCGTGTGGAGTATATTAAAGAAATGCATCGGCCTGGTAAGTTCAGGGGGACTCATTTCAGGGCCTGAAGCTGAAACGTTTTCAATTCCTGGGTATCTGTTGCACTGCTGATAGTTTAGGGAGACGTGCTCTGCACATTTGTAGCACGAGGACGATAAGATAGGACAGGGACAGACGTGGGGTGGGGGAGAGAAAAGGCGCGAAGGCTAAGGTGTTCACAGCCAGCGGGAACGTGATCCCACAGGCAAGCCTCCTGATGTGAGACGCATCACAGCGGTTTACGTTGACCCTGGCGTCCTGTGACGGGCTCACAGTCGGCTTTGGACAGTCCGCATGACGTGGGGAGCTTCTGTGGGCTGCTCGACACAGGCTGAGGGCGAGCCACGGGCAGAAGTGCGGGACCTGGGGCACAGCTCAGATGCTCAGGGTTTGCTCAGAGGAGGTGGTTGGATAATCGGTGTCCCGGGGCCGCAGGCTTCTTTTCTCGTGGTCCTGCATGACGGGACTGTCACCGTCTGTGGCAATGTGAGCTGTGCCCCCCCCCCCCCCGGAGGGCAGGGCGCACCGCAGGCCATGGGTTGTACCAACAGCGTTGTACCGACAGGCATGCGGCCCTGTCCCCCGTGCCTCCCACGCGTGCTGCCACCGCCGTTTATTTCTGCCCTCGTCTCTTTCAGCCCCTTTCCCAGAGGAAACTGCTTCTTTTCTCCCACTTTTTATTTTGAAGTAACCTTGGACTTCTAGACGGTTGCGGGTGGTACATTGAGCCGTTTGCCCTTCACCCGGCTTCCCGTCGTGGTGACGTCTCATGTAGCAGCCGGGGCTCGGTGAGCGAGATGCCAGCGTTCCTGTCGGAGCGTCACTGCTCACCACGCACTTGACTTGGCTTTCCTAGTACCCCCTGCTGTCTTCGTACTGGCGGCTGGTGTTTGGGCACCAAGGGCTGGCGCGGGATGTGCTTGACGCTCCTGGGGTGACCCTGCCCCAGGCCTCTCGGCAGACAGAGCTGGAAAACCCAGGCGTGCCTTCTGACCCTGCTTCTGCACACACGTATTTGTGTAGGCACCTGTTTGGCTTTTTTTATGTTTTAATTTTTTAAGATTTTTATTTTCAAGTAACCTCTGTACCCAGCAATGGGGCTCCAACTCACAACCCGAGACTAAGAGTCACTCCAGTTAGGCGCCCCACACGTCCCTTGTCTTCTAAAATGGCACGCTTGGGATTCTTTTCTCTTAGCGGTGTTTTCCCCTACGTTTCTGGCTGTGTGAGCAGGTCAGGTCTAGGTGGGTGTATCTGTCTGAAGATAGGTGTTGAACTTGACTAGCTCCTTGGTCGGGCACCTGGGGGGGCTCTGTCGGTGAGGCGTCCGACCTCGGCTCAGGTCACGATCTCACGGTCTGTGGGTTCGAGCCCCGCGTCGGGCTCTGTGCTGACAGCTCGGAGCCCGGAGCCTTCTTCAGATTCTGTGCCTCCCTCTGTCTCTGCCCCTCCCCGGCTCGGGTTCTGTCTGTCTGTCTGTCTCTCTCAAAAATAAATAATAAACACTGACTAGCTCCTTGGTCCTGCAGCTTCTTGTCATAAAGCGACACCATCACGTTGCATTCCCCAAGGACCCACCGTAGGATGGATTCGGATTAACGCGTGGGTCGGCGCGTCCCCGGGCTACACCGGCTCAGCACCCACGGGCTTCGCCTCTGGGGTGGCACACGGCCCTCTTCCTCCTTCGCCCACTGGGACGGCGGCCCCGGGCTGGCCAACGGGCCGCTGAGGCAGGCAGGGCCGGGGAACACCGCCACGCCTCGCCGCTTCCCGCCTCTCCTCGTATTTTGAAGCAGACCCCACTTGTGAATACTTTCGTGTTGCTGAAGGATACAGATTCTCTTTACCACCAGCACGGCCACCCTCACACTTCAGAAGGCCACGCGTTAACACCATCCGCTACCCGCCGGGTCCGGTCCCCGGCTGTCGGAGCACCGTTCTGTCTGTGCTTCTGCCGTCTGTGGTGTTACCTCCCTCCCGACTAAGAGCTCCTGGCGCTCGGGCCGGTGCTGTCACTCTTCCTTTATTTTCTGGGACGTTTTTGTGCCGAGAACGTGCCCTTCTGCGGCCGCCAGTGCGGTTTGCAGAAGAAAGTCAGGGTCAGTGAGTGATTCTCACTTTATCACGGTCGCCACGTGATGTTGTTCACTAGCATGACCCAGCATGGCCAGTGTAACCAACTAGCTTGTCTGTGTTTGTTTTTTTTCAAACTCACGGAGTCAGACCTCCCCGGTCCATTCCAGCCCCCGAGCCACTCCCTCTTTGGCTGTTAATAGCCTCTTCGGCTTGGCCGTGATCCCTTATAGACGAAGCTCTGGCTCATTCTGTCCCTTTCTCGTCCAGGATCTGGAGTCAGCCGCTTGTGCAGGGAGAGAGAGGACTCAGGACCACAGCTGGGCCCTAGGGGTAGGGGGTGGGCTATGAATTGCTGTTCTAGGTCTTTCCAGGGGGAGAGCTAGGAGCTGTTTGGATTTGTTTCGACGACGGTTGAAATCTGGGATGACGGGATTACCCCAGCCCCCTCGGTCGAATGTCTGCGCCTCGTCTCCCCACGCCGACGATCCCAGTTTCTAACGACAGTGCAGGTGACCGATTTAGACCAGCACTCAATTAATGACTCACCTGCTCTATCCCACACACACGACAGTTCCGGAGGACAGGACCACTTCTGCCGCCACCAGCGTGTGTGCTGACACGTGGGTGTTGGTTGCCTTTTGTGGGTCGTTTTGTCCGGAAGGCGCGTCTCCGGTCACCGTGCTTGGAGTTACCTGCCGTGGTCCCCGTCCACGTGGCTGGGCCCCCAGAGCTTGCGTGCGCTCGTCTGCTTCTTTTGTTCTCGATGTTTGGACGTTGCTTTTCTAAATTACTTTTGTTCAAAATCGTAAACCTAAAGTCAGATCTCTGGGCCGAGGTTCCGAGAATTTCCCTTCCTGTCCCTGCCCTCGCGCTGTACTGGCCCTTCCCCTCGAGGAGACCGTTTCCACCCTCCGTGGTCTGTCTTCCCGTGCCTCGTGAGGGGACCGTGTGTCACGTCCTCCCTCTTTCCTCAGATGAACTAGAGGCTTTTCCGCCTCTGTTTCGCTGCGTGGTGCCACAGCCACGTAGAGCCACTGCTTAGGCTTACGGTCACCCCGCGGTGCCGTGCCTTCTGGCCGCCTATCCCTGTCACGCGTCTGCTGTGTGTTTGCCAGAGCATCTGTGGGGCGGGCTCCCGGAAACGGCCGCGGGACCGAAGGGCAGGTGCGCCCGCGCTTCTGCCGTGGTGCCCCGTCTCCAGGCGGCCCCGTTCTGCACCCCCACTGGCCGTGGGGGCCTCTCTCCGTCCTGCCCTGCCCTGCCCTGCCCGTGGCCCGTGTGCAGCGCTGCTGCTCGAGCAGGCGAGCAGGCCGGGTCTCCACGGGGTTGACTTCCTTTCTCCTGACGAGCTGGACGAGCATCTTCCCTGCGCTCAGAGCGGGGCGGGCGTGGGCTCGGGTTCCTGGGGACCGTCCCGTGGTGACGGGTCTTCACCGGCTCCTTCCAGGAGCTGTCCAAGATCACCATGCCCATCGCCTTCAATGAGCCTCTGAGTTTCCTCCAGCGGATCACGGAGTACATGGAGCACGTGGACCTCATTCACAGAGCCTCCTGCCAGTCCCAGGCCCTGGAAAGGATGCAGGTGGGCAGTGGGCCCCTTCCGGGGGTGCCAGCCACGAGACTGGTGTCCAGTGAGCGTGGCCCCGCGGTGATCGGCCCGCGTGGCTCCCGCCGACCCCTGGGTGCCGTCCTGCCCTGTGCCTCGGCTCCTCCTAGGTCCGCTCGGGACCGGCCCCCCCCCCCCCCCCCCCCCGCCACCGTGTGTGGGTGCGGCCACCCCGCCGACCTGGCACGGGGCCTCAGGGCCACCCGGGCTGGGGGAGGGGGGCGCACGATTCCTGCCTGTGTGGTTTGAGGAAGTGCTCGCGCTGACGGGCGTTTCCCCGGAAGTTCCGTAATCTCAAAACACGTGACGAGGGAGACCCGTGCCAGCGGGAGCACACCTGGCGCGGAGAGGCTGCGCGTCCCCCCCGTGGCCCCCCACTCACCGTCCTGTGCGCTGTTCCCAGTGCGTTGCTGCCTTCGCGGTGTCGGCGGTGGCTTCCCAGTGGGAGAGGACCGGCAAGCCCTTCAACCCGCTCCTGGGAGAGACGTACGAGCTGATCAGGTAAGGGGTCGGGGCCGCGGGCGCCCGGCACGGCTGCGCAGGGCTGAAGCGGAGCGCCGGGCTCCAGAGAGGAGGGGAGGCGACAGGCGACGGAGGGGCGCTGGCTCGCCTGGAACCGACGTGGACACGGGCCCGGCCCACGTCAGCAGGGCATCTGGTGACTGTCACCAGGGCAGGTGCGGCTGCGGGCAGTAGCTCCCGTGTGCTGGCCAGGGGCCGGGTGGGGTCTCTGCCGGGTGGCTCCCCGTGCCGCCCCCCCCCCCCCCCCGACCTGGTCTTCTGACCTGGTCTTTGAGCCCCGCGCACGCCCCAGAAACGGCACGGCCTGTGGCGGTCCTGGCGGGGGCCCCACGAGGGTGGACCGGGCCTGTTTGGGGTGCTCTTTCCCGACCCCGCTGCCCGCGTGAGCTGCCCACCCAGACCAGCAAGTAAATCAGCGGACGGTGGCGCTGTGCTCCCCGCCATCTGCTCAGCCCGGCTGGGGCTCCTCTGTGGGGCCGTTTGGGGCTCCCTCCGGGTCCTGTAGAGAGTCTGTGGGGGTGTCTTAGTGAATGAAAGCGTAACTTCAACGATAAGAGCACACCCTTTTTAGAAGACGCGTGAGTTGAGAAAAGCGAAAAGGGAGACGTCATCCCACAGGAGACCGTGAAGGTTGTGGTCGATTTCCTTGAGTGCGAGCACGTGTGTGGTCTGTCATTTAGCATCGTGCCATCGTCATTTCCCCACGGTGTCACAGGCTTTTGCTAAGTTACGCTGCCACGTTTTGTGTCTGGCGTCTGCGTGCGCCCCAGCTTGACGCACGCACCGCCCCCTTGCGCCGCGGAGTCGTGGCGGCGCGCTGTGTCGTCACGGCGTCTTGAGGGGTCTCAGGGAGCCCTGCGGGTTGTGCTTCTCGGGCCGTTTATTGCCCTTAATGGCCGAGTTGTTCATGATGAGAGTTTCTCAAAGGTGAGTAAGTGGCTGTGGACGGGCGGTGGGGGGTGGGTCTGCTTGAGTCGGCGCTCCGGGCGCGTGCGGCTCAGGGAAGCGTGTGCCAGGGTGTGTGTGTGTCAGCACTGCTTTCACACCTTTGCGGGAGGAGTCGGCAGTGTTAGCAACACAGGCATAAATCACCTCCCACTCGGACGGTGGCACAGATGTCCGGGTCCGGGCTCTGACCCGTTTCTGGCCGCCCCGGGGCGGCCCTGCCGCTGGCCCCTCTGCGTGCCGCTGGCCTGGTTTTCTCACGGACGGAGATGTTGGCTGCCGCTCGGTGCGCGGGCACCTGCTTTCGGAACCCCGCTGCCTTGGAGGCAGCCGGGCGTGTTAGAGGCACGGTGCTGCCGTGGGGGTCCGTGCAGGCGACCCTGGGTGACCGTGGCAAGTCCCTGCTTCTTCAGTCCAGAAACGGGGGACCTGAGGCCCAGGTGAGGGAAAGACCCGCCCCGAGACTCACTGTTCAGAGGAACTTTTGTTGTGAGTTCCCAGAGAGCGCTTTCTTTATCAGCCACGCCTCTGCTGCCTCCCCACGGTGCATGTGTCCTGGTGCCCGGGTGGGTGGCTCTGACCTTGTCTAGCCACCAGGAAATTATTGGCGTTTTCGTTATTAAAAAGCACCATTAACAGATCTTGAAAAGAGGAATTAAAGCTGATACGAAAGAAGTTCCAGACGACGGGAAGTGAGCACGTGGGTTCAGAGACAGCATGACCCACTATCCACGACCCGTGGTGCTGACGGCCACCCCTGATCATCAGTCACTTCCAGGATTCGGCTGAGGGGTTGAGGCGAAGCCCCGGACTGACCGAGAAACGAGCATCTTCCCGGGCGTGCAGGCCCGTCTTCGGGTCCAGGTCGCACTGCGGCCGCGTCTGCTGCACGCGGGGCCCCGAGGTCCCTTCCGGTCTGAGGAGCTTTGTAACTAAACCGAGTCCTTCTCCAGTGTCTTCTTCCCTACAGATTGCTCCTCAGCGGCTAAAAATAGCACTTTCTTTTCTTAGACAAGTATTCATTTTGTAAATTACATACCTTGGTTGGCAACCTTTTAAAATCTAATTTTTCAACTTTCCTTCCTCTGTAACGATTGGAAATTCTGATTCCAGTTAAGTTAGTAATTATGTGGTTTAGCTTTTATAATTTTTAACGACTACAACTGTAGGTGTATTCACAGTTCCGGAACAATTAAAAACTGACATTTTTATTGAAAAAGAGCATGTACTGAAAATCCCATTTCCTGGCCCAGGAGTATCTTGGGGCATCAGACATGGCACGTCACAGAACTTCCAGGAGCCCTAGCAGGGACTAGAGGAGGGCCCCCTTCGGGAAGGCCGTGAGCTCCCCGCTCTTGCGGTTCTTGGGCGCTGGGTGCCCCTCGAGGGCTGAGGTGGCCGCGTCTAAATCACCGGCTCTAGGAGTTTTCTTCTAGACCTGCACGTGCTGGGGGCAGCGTGGGTGGAGGCCCCTCACACTCTTTCTCCTTCCATGCGGGGTTCAGATTTGCCCAGAGGCGGTGGGCGCACGTGCAAGTGTCGGGGGGGCGGGGGGGCGGTCAGTGTCAGGCCAAGGGTGGCGTCAGAGAGCGAGTGTTGAATATTTCTGTCACTCAGGGTGGCCAGGGGCTGCGGGGCTCCCCCAAGAGGTGTGCCGAGCCAACCTTTGTCGGATTTCGCTGTCACTGATGTGCTCTCTCCCTCTTGTTTTTGTGCCTAGGGAGGATTTAGGATTCAGATTCATATCCGAGCAGGTGAGCCACCACCCCCCGATCAGTGCATTTTATTCAGAAGGCCTCCACCAGGACTTCTTGTTTCACGGCTCCATCTACCCGAAGCTGAAGTTCTGGGGCAAGAGCGTGGAGGCCGAGCCCCGGGGCACCATCACGCTGGAGCTGCTCAAGTGAGTGCGGAGGCCGGGGGCCGGGCGGGCGCCTTTCTTGAGTTCCAGCGGAAGGGGCTTTCCCCCGGCAGACACTCCTTCGAACAGGCAACGCCCCCCAGACCCCTCATCGGGACTGGGTGTGATGTGGGCGTCTGGGACAGCCCACCGAGGACCTGGATGGCTTTAGTCACTGCCTGTGGTAGTCCTTCCGCTTGGTGATGAGCCGCACGTAGCACCTTACAACAGCCGCTCTCTCCTCTGCCACGTGGTTTCTGAGGGCTAGGGCCGGGGTGGGGGGGGGGCAGCGTGGCAGGCGCTCTGGCTCGGGGTCCCGTGAGGTGGCGGGCAGGACGCGGGCCGAAGGCGGCTGGTGGGACATCTGCTTGTAGGCCCCCTTCCGTGGCCGTTGGCGGGAGGCCGGGGGGTGCTCACAGCGGGGTGCTGGCATCCACCAGAGCTGGGGACCCAAGGGGGATGGAGCCACGGTGTCTCTTAGGACCTCATTGCAGAGGTGGCCTCACCCTGACCTTAAACCCTCGTTGGTCACGAGGACCACGCTGCTTGAGGGTGGGAGGGAGACACGGATGAAACCTGGGAGGTGGGGGACTTTGAGGGGCGTCGTGGAGGCTGCCCGCACACCCATGAAATCTCAGTCCAAACGCTCCCCGGTGTTTGTTCGGACACCTCGCAAAGCAAAAGCCCATCTCTAGCAGTCGCGTGGACGTTGCAAAACCAGCGTAGACCCGGTCTAGGCCACGGCGTGCCGCAGGCTCCCTGAGATGCGCGTCTTGCTAACCGTGGCCCGCCGTGATGAAGCACGGGGTATGATTTTTGTTTCACGTTGGCCCAGCCTGGCTGGTTGCCGGAGAATACCAGCCCCTGACCCCCGTGTACCCAGGGCTGATGGGGTCACCAGGTGCAGTGAGGGCACCCCACTTCTGGGAAGCATGTGCGTCTTGCGGCGGTCCGTGCTTTCTTGGGGCGGGGCATGCAGAACTGAAAAGTGGCAAATCTTACTGATTAACGCATTTGAGTTTCCCCTGGAAATTTGAGGGGCCCCGAATACTTGTCCTGAAATACTTCTGCTTTGAGCTAGTCTCTGCCCTTGATCACGGCTCTTTGACACGGCCTCCCTCGAGACACGGGTCTCACGAACTTGCATCACATCCGTGGGGGTTCTTTTCTCCTTGGGTCAGGCCACTGGGGGAGGATGAGGGATACGAGCAAAGGCGTCTGGGAAGGCGCTCCACACGGAGCTGCTCCCTGGACCTCGGGCGGGGTGTGGGCCGTGCGGCTCCCGCAGGCGCCGGCTGAAGAGGCCGTCGTGTGGACAGCTTCCCGGGACGGCCTTTTCTCTTTGTCTCGGTGGTCTCCTGTTGCTTATTAACTTGTCTCGACATTTAAGTAGAAAGCTTTGTTGATGCTACAAAGGAAAGCAGAAATAAATTTCAAACAAATGCTAAATAAATAGCCGCCGTTCGAGGGAGTTCAAAGCGGTATTCTACCCCGGCACAGGTTTTAAGGCAATTATGGCTTAATTCTGTCTGGTATTTTGCTTTTTAGGGTCACGCAGTGTCTTTTGTTTGCTGGCGTCTGACTCGCGTGTTTTCTGGCATCTTTCACAGACACAATGAGGCTTACACCTGGACCAACCCTACCTGCTGTGTGCACAACGTGATTATCGGGAAGCTCTGGATAGAGCAGTACGGGACGGTGGAGATTCTGAACCACAGGTAATGGCACCGGTCGCGCGCCAGTCGGAGACCGCGCCGAGCCCCAGACGCGCTTGCCGTGAGCTCGGGGACACGCTTCCGGCCTGCTCCCGGCTGCCATTCAGGCCGTCGGGGTTCGGCGCGCCTGCGGGAAGAGCCAGGCCTGGGGGTGGCCGCCATGGTGCTGCTCGGTGGTGGCATCATCTTCGTGCCCCTGCTCACCTCTTGTTTTGGTTTCACTTGCAGTAGCGAATTGATTTTGAGATTTTAAATGACACTAAAGAATGACGGGATTCCCACGTGAAACATCCTCAAATACTGACCTCTGTCCACCCGCGAACCTTCCTCCTGGAAGTTCGTGACATAGCGGCTTTGTCTTTCAGCAGCTTTATTGAGATACAGTTTGCATACCGTAAAATTCACGCATTTGAGTGAGTTTCCGCGTATCTACTGAACTGTACCGTTGCCACCAGGCAGTGTCAGAGCATCTCCGTCACCCCAGAAAGGTGGCCCGCGCCCATCGCGGTCACTGCCCGACGCCCCAGCCCCGGCCACCCGGGTGTCTCGGTTCACCTTTCCCAGACATTTCGCGTCGTACAACGGAAGCCTGTGTTTGTTTTTCCCGCAGAACTGGAGATAAGTGTGTGCTTCATTTTAAACCGTGTGGACTGTTTGGAAAAGAACTTCACAAAGTGGAGGGGCACATCCAGGACAAAAAGTAGGTCTGCGTCCGGGTGGCTCACCGTGGGCGGCGCGTGCGCCCCTTGATGGCGATGTGGGCGTGCCAGTGACGTTCGCTCACGCTAGAAAAGATTATGACTCTGTTTGGTCTAGAGAAGACACTCCCTCACTGGGTCTACAGAGAGACGAAGGGTTAGTTTTAAGTGTCGTTTCCGGGCGGCGAGTGATCGGGGTCTGTCTCGCCCTCTCCTGAGGAGGAGAGGTCTGGGTCTGACTCCTTTTGATCAAATGGACGTGAGGAGATGAGGTGCTCTCACTGAGAGGAAACGCTGCGTTTTTGCGAACAGAGCTGAGGTTGAAGACGTGACCACGCGTCTCCTCCGGAGCGGTGTCTGCCACGTGTTGCCAGGCACAACTCAGACCGTAGTGGGAGCCTCAGTTCCACGGGCCGGCTCGTGGCACTCTGGGAGTTAGAGACTTTTTACGTGTTGGACCAGAGAAACGGTCAGAAGTTCCCAATAGATTTCCCGGGGTTCTCTCTCCTTTGGGTTATTTAAAAAAACATTTTTTGTAATGTTTACTTATTTTTGAGAGAGAGAGACAGAGCGTGAGTAGGGGAGGGGCAGAGAGAGGCGGAGGGTCGGGCGGGGACACAGAATTCGAAGCAGGCTCCAGGCTGCGAGCTGTCAGCACAGAGCCCGACTCGGGGCTGCGAGACCGTGACCTGAGCCGAAGTTGGACGCTTGACCGACCGAGCCGCCCAGGCGCCCCGACCTTTGGGTTATTTTATCTTATGTTTTTGGCCTCCGATTTCTCACTTTTTATTCCGCAGTCAGGAAATTGGGATTTGTATAATGTCATGAAACCCCTTCCACCTCCTAAAAACTAGACATTTTCTTTTTCTTTCTTTCTTTCTTTCTTTCTTTCTTTCTTTTCTTTCTTTTCTTTCTTTCTTTTTTTCCTTTTTTTGAAGTAGCCTCCATGCGAACATGGGGCTTGAACTCACAACCCTGACATCGAGAGTCAGGTGCCCCACCCACTGAGCCAGCCAGGTTCCCCACCTACGTTTTAATTAGAAACAAGTTTCCAGGGTAAAACGGTGGGTGCTGTTTCTTCTGCTGCTGAGTACCAGAAAGTCACCTGTTCAAACAGCCTGTCAGATGCTTTTAGACTTTAGACTCTGACCGCCGTGCCCACTGAAGTGAGCCGGGGCTCAGCTCGGAGACCTTGCAGGACAGCAGCCCTCTTCAGGACAAGGGCACCGGCCATTGCCCCGAGCAGCCTGTCCCTGGTGGTGGAAACAACCCAGAGAGAGACCGTGGTCAGCGTGAAACGGGCCTGCAGAAACGGGCCACTCCTCACTGCCACGCGCACCGTCCCGGAGGGTCTGCAAACCCTGTTCTGATTTTTTGATTTTCCATCCCAAACTGGAGTGAGCTCTTGCCTAACGCCGTGCCTCTTGGGGACAGAATATGTTGGCCAAGGTGACTAAGTCCTGAGTGAGGACTGGCCGAGTGTCCCCCACCAGTCCCCGCGTGGCCACTTTCCGGGCTGAGCCCGAGGCAGGGGTGCCCGCCCTCCCAGAAATGTCACACGCCTGGCAGAACAGCATCTCCAGGCGGTGCGTGGCCACCGTGCTTTCCCCGCAGGAAGACACAAAAAAGACAAAAAGGAAAAACAAAAAACAGTCCAGCGCTGTTGGCGTTGTTCCTTTTGGAGTCCGGCAAAGCGCTCTGGTGGTTGATCTGGACAGTTTCCAGAGGTCGTTAGGAAATGAAGCAAGCAGACGGGTACTGATGTGGGCATCCGATCTGTGGATATGAAGATAAAGCAGACAATGCCAGCTGAAATTGCGAGGGCTGTTGATGTGATTTGTAGGAAAGGGAAGGACACAGTCTTGGAGGTTCATGTATTTCAAGGGCAGTGGCCAGACCAGCACGTGGGTTCCAGCGAAACCTTCCCTTTTTCTCACCTTTTCTTGTCCACACTCGTGGGGGCTTGTGCCCTTATCTTCTTTCTGCTTTGGCAAATTAGGCCCGAGGGGGGACCCTCAAAGGCAGATTTTCCTCTTCGCACCTCTGTCCAGAGAGGTTCTCAAATTCACAAGGAGACAAACCAGAATGGGAATGTACTCCACGGTCACGGTCACAATCGAGGTGCTGCCTGTTTAGATGAAGGGTTTATAATTGCTATAAACACGGTTTTAAAAATTCCCTTTGATGGGGCGCCTGGCTGGCTCAGTCAGAAGAGCACACGGCTCTTAATCTCCAGGTCGTGAGTCTGAGCCCACGTTGGGTGTAGAGATTACTAAAGATAAATAAATAAACTTAAGCAAAATTAAAATTCCCTTTGACTACAGCAAAAAGAAGCTCTTTATGATCTATGGAAAATGGACAGAGTGTTTGTGGGGAATAGATCCTGCTGCGTACGAGTCCTTCAAGAAGCGGGAGAGGAGAGGCGACCACCTGAGCAAGCCACAGCCGGTAAGGTGCTGCCCCCGGGGCGGGGGGGGGGGGGCGCGAGAGGGGGAGGGCTTCAGAGTCGAGTGCGGGGGGAGTCTGCCTTCCCTCTGCTGGGCCTGTGGGGTCCCAGCTGGAGAGGATGAAGGCCTGGAATCCGCCCGTCCGTCTGTGTGCTGCTCGGGGCCTCGGTTTACCTGCATCTCTGTGTGCAGAGGCTGCTGCCGTCAGCCGGGCTCGGGGGCCACTTGGTACGCCATGTCCCCCAAGCCTGGCAGAGCCCAAGTGCACCTACGTTTCTTTCTGGGAACGCCGTGCTCCGGGTTCTTCTTTGTAAACCTCCTGTCTCCCAGCACCTCGTTAGCTTAGACCTATTAAAAAATCAAGACTGTCATGTCTGTGTTTTCAGTTCTGAGCACCAGGTAATATATTCCACAGTTGGGAAGTTTTGGCAAGGATACTCTCCCCCCAGAGCTTTGGAATACTGATGATCTCAGGGCTAAAACTAGAAGGGGTAGCTCAAAGGAAGGGTCAGGTTGTTCGAGGTAAGAAGAGAGAGGGGGCCAGGCCCAAGGCGTTCAGCCTCCCCCAGGGTTTCAGTGGTCCGGCCCTGTGGCATCGCCTGAGTGCTGCTGGACACCTTCCAACGTGCTCTTTGACTTTAAAAAGCAAAAGGAACGTTCCATGTGAAGACCACACAGACTTGGAATGTGAAATGCCCGAAGGGGTGGCTTTTGGTGCCTTAGTTTAGCTTCGTTGTCCTCTGGGTGACTCGACATGAGACAGACTTGTGTGAGCACTTGCCCGGGAGCAGCCTTCTGTAGCTCCTGGCACCGAACCCCGTGGCCCGCAGCCAGCGGTACCGAGCCCCGTTGGACGTCGGCCGGGAGGGTCCCGAGGCCGCGTCGTCATGTCCCCGCGTTCTCCCGCAGCAGCCGCGGGGGTGGCCACTGCTTCCTTCTCCGGGTCCCGCTGCTTGGGAAATGTGAGGGTGGTTGCGTTTTGTCTTCAGATGTGGTCTGCAGGCGGGGTTCAGTCTAGAGGTGCTAAGGGTCCATGAGGTCGCCCGGCGTGAGCGGTTCTGGCGGAGGGCCGAGCTGCGGCGTGTGGGGACTGGCTCCGGCCGGGGAGGGCCGCACCCCGCCTGGCCGCTGCTGTAGAAGGCCCAGCCCCCCAGCCCCCCAGCCCCACCTGCCAGCCGGTGGCTCCCTAGGTGTTGGTGTGTGCTCTCCCCGGGAGGGCGGGGGGGGGGGGGTGCACTCCTGTGCTGCTGACTTCCTGCCCTCTGGGGGAGCCCCAGCACGGGGAGCCCCTGCAAAGAGAGCATCACGGCATCTTCTCCCTTACCAGAGAGCCCATCTTGCCCTGCCTGACAGTCGCTCCGAGAGTAGCTGTCCCACCCGGCCGGCCGGCCCACGGTGTTCTGTGTTTCAGGACGACAGCTCCCAGAAAGCTGACGGCGATGTGGCGGATGCCGTGCCCGAGGTTCAGGAGACTGTGCAGGTCATTCCAGGCAGCAAGCTACTCTGGAGGGTCAACACTCGGCCCCCCAACTCTGCCCAGGTCCGTACCCCCGACCCCCGCCCCTCTCCCACCCCTGACCCCTGGCCAGGCCAGACCCCTCAGCCGTTCCCCGGCCCCGTGTCCACGCCGCCTAGGACCTTGCTTCCTCAGAGTGAGCCTCCGAGGGCTCCCCGCCCTCCCGGAGCCCCAGTCAAGCCTCGGCCACGGCCTGGCCTCCCCGGGGCAAAGGCAGTGCTCCGCCAACATGTCGTGTGGGTGTGCTGCCGTGCCCCTGACACGCGGTGAGACAGGTGCCCCGCGTGCACACGGTGCCTTCTCTAGGCGGCCTGCACCGACTGGGTCTCACTGAAAGGGGCTTCCAGACTGCTTTTGAGAGATTATTTTCCCGACTTGTCGGTTTAGATGCTTAAATGCATTTTGGTACTTATGTTTGAAAATTACGCTTATAATTTATATTGCACATGATAAGCTTATTACATCCCGTATGATAGGGTGCAGTATAGAGGGTGACTGTATAAATGTAATAATTTTGTGTAGTAACTGTTATTTTAGTATCTATCATTATTTATCTCGTTCATACGTAAAACATACGGACTACATGTGAAGTCTACTTCACTCCTATCACCCTACCAGACCACAGTAAAAAGGAGACAGAACCCCCACCTACACGGACGTCACCTCGACACAGCCACTGCTGGCTCCCAGCAGAGTGTAAAATAGTTCGACCCAACAGGGCAAAGGTGTACTTCTTGCCAGGAATTCCTCTTAAAAACAACACTTGTTCCTCCTCCCTGTGGTTCGTGTCTGTGGACCCAGGAGTGGAGCTGGAGGGCCGGCAGGTGCGGGACAGTGAGGAGGTGCTGGGGGCCTTCCCAGGACCGGCCGGGGGGGCGGGGGGGGGGGGGGGGGGGGGCAGCTGTGGGGCTGCGGACTGTGGGGCAGAGCGTGGACCGGCAGGAGTGGCCAGGACCCGGCCGCCCCGAGCGGCCTAGCCGAGCGGAGCGCGGAAACATGCCAGCGTGGTGACGGGTTTCCGCGCCTCTCCCCCCAGATGTACAATTTTACCAGCTTCACCGTCAGTCTCAACGAGCTGCAGAGCGGCATGGAGAAGACCCTGGCTCCCACGGACTGCCGCCTGCGCCCCGACATCCGCGGCATGGAGAACGGCGACATGGGTGCGCTCGCGGGCCGGTGGGGGGGGGGGGGCGCCCGTGCTGCAGGTGGACAGACAGGGAGACTGAGGACAGTGCCTCTCGCACTCTCCGTGGTGGAAGAGGTTTAGAAATCCCAGCCTGCTGCAGACCAGTCCCCTTGTGGATAGGATACGATTAAGTTACTAGAAAAATGAAGGACAACGGGTGCGGAACACGAGTCCCCCAGTTCTTATCAGCGAAATTGGGGTAACGTTTCCAAGGTTGGACGTGTTCTCCATCCAAAGTCAGTGTAGGACCGCATCCCGGGCCCAGGCTGCTCGCGCACCGTGGGTGTCTCCGCGTGACGAGGGAGCCGCCGCACGCCGGCTCACCCATCCACGTCGGCCGTGCGGTGGGCCGCTGGCCAGAGGGCCGTCCCAAGCGGTCCTGGGTTTTGTGGACACAGTCGTTGTCGAGTGGAGGGACTGCACGGGGCAGGGAGACCCCCACTCTCCAGGACCAGTGTCTGCACCCGCACCCGGGACCGGGCCGCAGAGCCCGAGGGTCAGGTTACGCGGGACGGTCCTCTGTGGGAAGCAGCCCCCGCTGGCCCCGGCCCTCCCCTGAGGGTCAAGTCGCCCGTGAGCCTGAGCTTGCCCTTGCGTGGTGCTCCTTCCCGAGCCCTGCTGCGCCCTCCTGCGGTGCGGGGGAAAGGCCTGCCTCTCCCCGCAGCCACACTGGGGTCGGGGCGCTGCTGTAGCCTCGTGACCGGGTGTGGTTTGCAGACGACGACGTTTCTGACCAGCGTGACTTCTCACCTAGGGTCTGGGGGTGGGGGCGCTGCCGCGTCTGTCTGCTTCCTTCCACCCTCGCCTCCGTTGGTTGTAAGCCGGGAGCCTCACCGTCGACTCTGAGTCCTTACCCACGCCGTGTGCTTGGCCCCCAGATCTGGCGAGCCAGGAGAAGGAGCGGCTGGAAGAGAAGCAGCGGGAGGCCCGGAGGGAACGGGCCAAGCAGGAGGCCGAGTGGCAGACCAGGTGAGGCCTCGGTGGCTGGGAGAGGGCAGTGGCCCGGGCCCCACGTGCACCTGTGGCTGAGCAGAAGCTATTTTGGGGTCCCATTAACGCGGGGCCGCAGCCCCGGGTCTGGCGTGGGTCCCGGGACACAGACGGGCCGAGCGTCCCCGAAGGTGAGTAGGTACCCTGCCAGTGCAGGGACAGGTCCCCTCCGACCCGGGCCTGGCAGTCCTGCCCACAGCGCATCTGACCCTGAGCATCCCTCTCAAATAGGACACAGTTTAAAACAAACCGTAGTCTGAACCAGGCCACCAGCTGGAGGACGACACAGCTTGTGGAAAGGCAGTGCTGTGGAAGGAATGGTGTGTTCAGCCATCGCCCTTTGACACTGCTGCAGGCTGCTCTTGTCCACGTCACCTGCCACGTGGCACAGGTGGCCGGATAGGTCCCGGCCGGCCCCACGTGGTAGCGTGGATAGGAGGGAGGGTGTGGAGAGCGGTGCCCAGGGGCATCGCAGGTGGGGACACACCTGTGTTCAGACCAGGTGAGAGGGTCACAGACACACAGAGACAGATAGATAGAGACAGACAGAGACAGATAGAGACAGGGAGCAGACCCTGTGGGCCCGGGGCCTCCTGCTGTCTCACCGGAAAAGCGCGGTTGGTTTGTCAGTGGTCGTAATTACGTGAAAACAGCCCATTCGGTGAGGATTCAGTCGGGTAAGTACCGTAATACTTGAGCATAATTAAAAACATATGTCCGTTAAAATGTTAGTCCTAGCAAAATCTTGGGGTGCATGGGGCACCTGGGTGGCTCAGTCGGTGGAGCATCTGACTTCGGCCCAGGTCATGATCTCACACTCTGAGTTCAAGCCCCACGTCGGGCTCTGTGCTGCCAGCTCAGAGCCTGGAACCTGCTTCTGACTCTGTGTCTCCCCCTCTCTCTGCCCCATCCCCACTCATGCTCTGTCTCTCTCTGTCTCAAAAATAAATTAAAAAAAACCATAAACAATTAAAAAAAAATCTTGGGGTGGCCTTGAGCTGTTCACTGAGTGTTTTTTCCAATCAAGCTTGATGCGCTGTAGGCATTGTTTTCTAGGCCTGGTCACGATCGCCTCCTGTGGCTGTTTTGTGACTAACATTTTAAAAACCATTTCTTCGTGCTCGGGCTTCCGACCTGATTTAAGTTTGCGCTTTCAGTCTTTCCGATATTTGGAAGTGGCTTCATTCCAGAAAAAGCTTGAAAAGCATCCACCCTCCTTCATTGTCTTTAAGGAATCGATTTAAAAAATACATTGCAGAAGTAGCGATATTTGGTCCTCAGATGACTCCTTCTACTTTGTGAGCCCCAGGTCCTTAGTTGTCTTCAGGATGTGCGCCAGCAGTCGAGGGTCCGGGGGGCTTCCCAGGGCACGTGCCACACACGTGCCCGCGGTGGCGGCCCCGTTGCCTCCCTGCCCACAGGTCGTCCCCTTCCCCAGTTAGACACGCCGGGCCTACTTCCAGGGAAGGAACCAGCACTGTGCCCGTCCTTCCCTCGGAAGGGATAGTGGCCGTTCTCCGCTAACAGCCTAGCGTGTTTCCGTGAAGGCCTTGAGGGTCTGCTGGCGAAGCCCACTCTGGGCTGTTCGCGGGGACAGCATTCGAGAGAAAATGTGGTCGATAACTCTCAGCCGCGGCTGCTGCCCTGGGCTGCATCTAAAGCCGCGTGCTGCTGCGGTGAGGCCTCCCTGCAGGGAACACGAGCCAGGTTGTGTCCACGTGCTTCCTGACCATGTCCTCTGTGTTCCAGGTGGTTTCATCAAGGCAGCAACCCGCACACGGGGGCTCCCGACTGGTTGTATGCGGGGGGCTACTTTGAGCGGAATTTCTCCCGCTGCCCAGATATCTACTGAGGGGCCGGAGTGGCCCCCAGGACCGGAGACCGGACTCCGTCAAGTGGTCACGGCAGAAACCAGCTTTTCCAGCGACTGTGTCCGTGGAGACAGCACCATCCCCGGTCAAGGATTCGATGCTAATTAACTTCTGATCGCCAAACATTTTACTACTGTTCATCAAGCTTCACATGGGATCATCATGTTTTCATTAAGGGCGGAAAAGGACAATCCTCTGCCGTCCCTTCACGTGACGGGAATCAGCCCGGCTTGTTACATACAGCGCCCTCTTCATTGTAAAGTTCATAACGGAAGTAAGTAACCAGGAAGGGTCTTGGTTCTAAGTCCCCCCGTGTCCCTCCTCCTAACGCAGTGGCAAAGGGTTTCTGAGACTGTCGTGCATTTGAACCGGTAACAGGGGAAGACGGATCTTGAAAGTAACCCTTCGAGGAGCTTTACGGGGCCAGGGGTTGCTTCCTAGATTACGGTAATGCAAAAGCGAAGACTTTCAGAGCGCCAGATGGAATGAAATGAAAGCTGTCAGATTCTGTATTTTTTACCAGTCTTCAATAATGTAAAGATTACTTTTAAAATATTTAAGTTAAAACTACTTGAATAGTATTTTGCCGGAGAGCAAGGTTTGCATTAATCACCAATCGTATACTGTCCGAAACGAAGCATTACCGTGACAGCCTGGGGTGGCCGGAAACCTCGAGAGTCGTGACGGACCTCCCCAGGCTGCTGCCAGCCTCGAAAGGGGCCCCGCCTCTGTCACCGGGGCTTCGTGGCCTCTGCAGGCCAGGCCCGCGTCACAGAGGGTCGCCGTGCCTACGGCAGGTGCGCCCTGCGGGAGGCTCCGAAGCAGCAGCCGCTACGGCCGTGTCATTAAAGTTACTTAACAAAAAATAGGTGCGTGTCCATCCTAGAAACATCCCTTCTGGTGGCTCTTGTCTTTCTGTAGAAGTGTCAACACCGCAGGCCTCAGCGGAGCTCTGAACGGAGAGCGTCTGCTGAGCGTGCACGCACTCACGCGGCCGTATGGAGTGCTGGGCTCTCGGTGGCAGGCTGCCGTCATTGTGTGTCCGGGCTTCGACGTCACATCTGTCATTAAAACACTTTTAAAAGCGAATACTTGTTCTGCAGCCTTGATTCTGTAGCTTTGGAAACCGGAAGTCAAGGTGTTGGGTGGAACCGAGCGTCTGCCCCACGGAGACGGGAGCGGAGCCACTGGCCACGGGCAGAGGTGTGCGAGGCTTTACGGTTCTGACGCTGTTCTGAGACGGGGTCGTGGCGCAACTGGTCGTCCGAATGGGGACCTCATGCCCCTGTGGCCGTGGGCGGGTTCGCTGTCCACGAGGGCGGGCGAGCTGAAAACGTCGAAGGGCACAGTCCTAGGACACGTTTAAAAGGACAGTCTTTCGGGCAGTTTAAGAGCTTCTTGCAGATGAATCCGTTTCTCACTGCCACTGATAACAGGCCAACGAGGTTTGCACTTTCGAGTCTGCTGGGGAGGCCGGTTTTCAGCACGCACCGGGCCCAGGCCCCAGAGGAGGAGGGCGGGACGGTGGACACCAGAACATACGCGTTTGTGGGGCCGTCCTCACTTGGCTTATGGTTTTTAAACTTCGGTCTCTGCAAATGCCAACGTGTAAAGTGACTGCCTCAACTTTGTCTCCCTTGGTCATTTCAGATGCCAGAGGTTTGTCTCTACTAAAGATTTTTTTCACTAGAAAACGCATCTTAAAACACAGGCACCTGCTACCGATGCTTTTGGCCTGTGTGGAAAGTGGTGGCTTCTCAGCCACACGTTGATGTCATTATGGCTTTGCCGTAAGGACCCAGGGGCTTTCTAGAGTAATTTTGTAACTTCGACCATCTGTGCAGCAGGGACAGTAGAGCATACTCTCCCCTAAACACTCGATGTGATGAGTTTGCTCCCCTTTGAGGTGAGGATCCAGTCTCGCGTCCTTGACTGGGCACACAGTTGTCAGCCGCTGGAGGTTCAGCCAGGGACAGAGAGACACCACGTTGGAATATGTCTCGTGTGCGATATAACCTAATGTCATGGGGCCCCTGGCGTTGACTAGGTTTCATAGGCCACCTGGTGTTAGAGACCCGACAGTCCTGTCTGTTTGGGGGGGGGGGGGCTGGCACGAATCTGTCCCCAAGCAGCCAGGGTCAGGACGTCACTGGCACCTGGTTGTGGCTCCTGCTCAGGAGGAGGCCGTGGAGAAGCAGGCCCCGGGCCCTCGGGGACATCACGGCATTTTGCCACCCCGGGTTGCCACTTCCCGGCACGGGTGGGAGGGACGCGTGAGGGCCCAGACGGCTCTGCACAGACACCGGGCCCTAGGAGGGTAGCGGCCACGTGGGAGTGTTGGCGTGGAGAGCCGGAGCGGCCGCAGGGAGGGCGCCCCTGAGGAGCAGCTCCGAGGGCTTGGCCACCGCGACCCCCTTCAGACTCCTTCCGCAAAGCGCGTGGAAGTGTCAGCCCACCGGTCTGCCAGACACGCGACCTGCTTTGGGGACCCGTGTCAGACCAAGCGGGCCTGGCACTGGGGGAGGCATCAAGTGCAGCCTTGGTGGCCTCTGGGGGCACTGGGCAGGCCCAGGCCCGGTGCCGCCGGCCGCGTGTCTGACCGAGCGTGACGCCGACCCGCTGGGGAGGTGCGTCCGGTGAAGCGGAGGCCGTGCCGTCTGCTTGCTGGGTTCTGGTCGGAACATGGAGTCAGGAAATCAGAACGGGAGAGGAATGCCAGGAGGCTCCCCAAGGTGCAGGCAGCCCTCCAGGCGGCCCTGGCCACAAGCCTCCTTTCGGGACACTGGCTCCTTGGGAAAGAGTGCTCCCCAACAGAGTTGGTGACTCACCGGCTTTCCCAGTCTCACGTACGCACGAGGAGCACAGAGCACGGACGTGCTGATAAAGTTCCCAGTTCGGAAGCACCAGTGGCCCTTCTCCTGGTCACCCCTGCGTTCCGAGGGGAGGGCTGGGTGGCGAGGAGAGTTCAGTTGGCACGAGGTTCCCGCCGGTCCTAGTTTCTCCCGTCTCAATGTCTGCACTTTCAGACGTCTTCCCGAGGACTTTCTCAGGTCCACAGTGGTGCAGAGATTGGGGTCCCGGATCAGAGCATGTAACCAGACCCAAGGCACACCGGTGGTCTTCCCTCCACCTATATTACTTTGGGCCTCACTGTCTTTTGCGTGCGTGGTGGGAGGGTTTTGCAAAGTAAAAACTGTTTTTCGTGTCTCTTGCGTGAGTTTACTGGACAGTCAGCCCTTCCCTGGCTGCACAGCTCCGTCGCCCCTCTGAGAACCAAACGGTCCTGTGTCAGACGATTCGTAAAGGCCCCGTGGTCTCTGCAGCAGGCGACGACACACAGACACGGGCCCTTCCTTACTTGCTGTGCACGTGCTTGGCTGGCCCGCCACGCTGTTTATCCTGTGTCAGTGTAGCTCGAAAATGTCAGGCAAGAGTATGGCTGGTGAGACGGATTTATTTTTATAATAGGTCATAACTGTTAGTACCCATCCGTGTAAGCAGCATCCACTACTCTCGGAGGTTCTTCTTGGAGGACTGAACAGATCCGTGAAGGTGAATGTTCAACCCCAGCTCCAAATACAGATTTCCTTGGAAGTGGGTGGTGGCTGACACTTGCTCTGCACTGAGCAAGTTTTCGCTGTCCCAGTCGTTCTGGCCTCTCTGGAAAGGACTGCAGATCGGCTACAGACGAGTCCCCGCGCACGGGTGTCGGATTGGACTGTGCACTCTGTAGGATTGGCCCCGCACACGGATTGCTTCAGAAAACTGTTTGTCATGGTGGTGGGGGCTCGGGGACACCGTGACACCATTGTGTGGGCACAATGGGTGGGTGAAGGGAAGTGGGGAGCTCTGACTGACCATCTCTCTTCTCTCCTGGGGATCAGAGCCCCCAGTGACAACAACAGAATGCCCAGAATGCGGTGTGAGTTTGACCGGAAGGTCCGTGCTGCCTGGCTGCTGGCCTAGGTGCCCAGCAGCTACATACTTCGCAGGAGGAGGAGCTGAGTGGAGATGGTCATCCAAATAGCCATGGTGGCTCTGGTCAGAGGGACAGACGGTCCACAGGATGGCAGTGCCCTCAGGATGCCCAGGTGCACGGACAAGGGGCTCCACCAGCCTCTGCCGTATCTGATGATGGGGACCGCGGAGCACTCAGTGCTGCCAGAGCCAGGCCCTAAAACCGGGCAAACAAAAAACAACCTGATTCAAAACTAGACATTTCTCCAAAGACGCGCAAGTGGCCAATAAGGCCGTGGGAACATGCTCAACATCGCTAATCTTGTGGGAAATGCAACTCACGACGACACGGAGGTCCCGCCTCACACCCATTACGGTGGCAGCTGTCGAGAACAAGCAAAAACCAAGTGTTGGCGAGAATGTGGAGAAATCGGAACCCTCGTGCGCTGTCTGTGGGAACAGAAAACGGGGCAGCTGCTGTGGAAGACGGTATGACAGCTCCTCAAAAACTAAAAATAGAATTACCAGATGATCCAGCAATTCCGCTGTGGTTACGGGCCCAAAAGACTTGAAAGCAAGGTCTGGGAGAGAGACTCGGACATTCACGTCGACAGCAGCGTGAGGCAGCATCGCTGAAGCCCGCGAGCAGCCCTCGTGTCCCCCCATCGGACGAACGGACGAGCAAGATGCAGTCCGCCCGGACCAGGGGCTGTTACTCCGCCTTGAAAAGGAGGGATGTTCTGACACCTGCTGCCACACGGGTGAACCTTGAGGATGTTGTGCTCACTGAAATCAGCCACAGAAAGACAGATGCTGTCTGATTCCACTGATCGCATCAGGCAGAGTCGTCAAAATGCTGGAGGCAGTAGGGTGGTGGCTGCCGGAGCAGGGGACACGGGACGGGCAGCTGGTGTTTCACAAGGTGACGGGGGCTCTGGAGGTGGACGGCGGTGAGACGTCACAACATCACGATGTATTTACCACCACCGAACGGCATACTCAAAAATGTTCAGACGGTAGATCGTATGTCCCGTGTATCTTATCACAACAGAACAAGACTGGAGAAAAGTTACCAGTGGCGTCCAGGGCTTAGGGAAGAGGGAGCGATGGCCAGGAGGGCGCGGGGCACTTCCGGGCAGGGAGATGGTGGGTGCACACCATACGTTTGTCCAAACCCGCGGGCTGTGTGCACCGAGATGGGCTCTTGGCGACGCCGCATGTCCGTGGGGGCCGCGGGCTGTCACGGCACACCCTCTGTGGGGGGGGGGGGGGGCGGTTCGTGGCAAGGACGCTGTGCATCTGTGGAGAGTGACGGGCTCCATTTTGGTAAGAACCTGTGATTGCTCTGAAAAGGCACATGTCACTCAAAGGAAAGAAAGAAAAACAAAAACCCACTCGCCAAACCGTGTTCTCCAGTGGCGCCTGCTAATCGCCGCACCGTCTGTCCTCTGCTCTGACGGTTCTACTCCGCGTGTTTGAACTGCACTCGCGGGAACAACCGTGTGGCTCTCTTCCTGTGTGTCTTGCCGGCCGTGCCCTCTCTGGTGACGCATCTGGGCACGTCCTGCCCCCTCTCTAGCTGCTGCGCCCAGGCCCTGCCGCCTGGCGCAGGAGGAGCCGCGGGGGCTTCCGGCTCTGCTGGGGCTGCCAGGGCGCACCCCAATGCCGTGTTCCCCACGGCGCCCCGCGGCGGGGGCCTGGGCCATGCCTGTTTCTCATTCACATGTCGTCACCGGGCCGGCCCCAGGCTCGACCCCCTGCTTGAGGAGACGCTCTGGTTAGTGCCTTTCGAGGCCCCATGCTCTGCAGGGTCTGGAAAGTTCGCTGGTCTCCCTGCGGCTTCCTGTGGCAGCTTTTTAACTTTTCCTGACTTTGAACAAGTGCCGCCTGCCCGCTGGCCCATCTTGGGGGCACCCGGAGCGGATCTTCCCGTCGTTGTCTTTTCTGGCTTCCCCTGAGCTCCGAGAGGGCGGTCACGGTCACAGGCTTACAGCTGCGCCCCTCTCCCCTGTGGTCTCAGGAATTATCAAGGGCGGTGGAGTTTGTGTGGGGGCTCTTATCTGTTGGGATTCACCCTACTAGAAACGAAATGAAGAAAAGTAAAGGTATTTAATAAAAAGACAACGAACTCATTATTAACATAAATAACAATTTTTAATGAAAAGCAGCTATATTTTCCAAAACAAAACTGGTGAGTCTTTAGATCTCAAGACAATGGACACAGAAGCGGTTGTCCTTCAGACTATTATTACACAGGTTATACAGGAATTAAAATAATGCACCAGACCCACACGTACCAGCGTGAATAAATCTTCAAAACAAAACTACTTTCCACTTTTACACTTTTTACAAAAAGCTTTCAAACAAAGCCCGTGTATACATCTAGTTGGTAAATCGTCAGGCAGCTCGCACAGTGGCCTTGCTTTGGTGGCAGACGGGGGTCTAGCATGGGGCAGGGAGGGTGCAGGGCTCCGTGTGCGCCCCCTTGCTAACTGCTTGGAGCCTCGAAGCAAAGTGCAGGATGGAAACGCGGCTCAAAGACCAGCAGGAGGGCCACCCGTCACTCATTGTGAGTATGGAGGACGGGCTTCTTGCCCTCCACTCTGAGCACACACATCAGCCTCTGGGGACTCCAGGCACAGAAGGAGTGTGGGGAACAGCCGTGCCAGCACTGTCTTCGCTGGTATGGGGGGGGGGGGGGCTGGACAAGAATGGGGTCAGTAGGGGCACCCCGCCCCCCCCCCCCCCGGGAGAAGGGAGGCAGCCATGCCAGCACTGTCCTCACTGGAATGGGGGGCCCCTGGGGGAGAACAGGGGGTACCCATCTTAGCACCATTACGGGGGAAACGGGGCCGGGGGTACCGCACGGGACTTCTGTCGCCCCCGAGGACCATCGTTGATGTCGTGGGCTCTGCGTCCCAGGCCCCGGAGCCCTGGGCTTTGGTTCAGTCACATACCCCTGCGGTCGTGAAGCCGGCCCTCCCCAACCCCCGGGTCCTAAGACGCCCTTCCCCTGACTCGGGGACTGTTTCCTCCACGTCCTGGGACCTGGCTTGCAGCGCTGGCCGTGAACCTGAGACGCCCCCTCGCGCCTCGCAGGTGCCGCCGCTCTCCCGCGACGGTGGGGATGTGGGCTCCAACGCCCACCGCTGGGTCGGCGCCTGCCACGCCACTCCGGTCGCCGCCGCCAGGGGCCGCCGCCGCACCCCTATGACACAGCAACAATAGGGGCCGCTCTGGCCCGCGCGCCGCCCGCCCGCGCTTCCGCCGGAAGGGGGCGCGGGGCGGGGCGGGGCGGGTCGACGGACGGCTGCCCTTTCCAATCGCTGGCGGTTCAGCGTCGGCCCCGCCCCTGGCACGGCCCAATCGGCGGCGAGAGCGGCGGGAGGGGCGGAACGAGAAAGAACTTCCGGCGGGGCCCGGCAGGCGCTGAGGAGGAAGAGCGAGCCCGGACGGCGCCTCTCGGCCGAGTCGCGGCACGGGCCAGGTGCGGGGGTCGCCGGGGGGCGGGGACGGCTGCGGGGGCGGAGCCTGCGCCGTTGGGGTCCCCGAGCCGGGGTCGGGTCGGCGGAGGCCAGGGGCCGTGCGCGGGGCGACGGCCGTGGGGGCCTCGGGCTCTCGGGCCGGCGGCGGCCGTGCCGGCCCGACCGCCCCGCGCGACGCGGGGGCCGCGGGGGCCGCGAGGTCGGGGTGGGCCCGTGGGCCCCGCGCGGAGGAGCCTGGTCGGCGCGGCGCGACCCCGGTCCTGGGGCTTGTCCCGTCTCCTCCCCCACCCTCCCACCGCGCTCGTTTGTGCAAGGGCGCCGGTCTGCCGAGTCGCAGCTTAACGGGCGTGCCCCGACGGAGCCCGGCCGGAGTCTCGGCCCTGTCCGAGGTGTCGGCGCCGTCTCCGCCTAGCTCACGTTGCTGAGCTTGTTCGGGGCCCGGGCCGCAGAAGTGGCGCTGAGCGGGGTTCTCGGCGGGAAGCGGGGCGCGGTTGGGGTGCACAGGTTAATTCCGATCGTGGAGAAACCTGAGAAGCAGCTGCGGCCGCGCCCGGGCACCTGCTGGCTGCGTGCTCCAGGGAGACTGCGCCGCCGCGGGGGGCCCCCTCTCTCCCGGCCTGGTGGCGGCCTTTCGCTCTGTCCCGCCAGTGTCACATTGGACGAGGAAGCTGGGACTTTCACGATCCTGACCGGGTTTGCTTGCTGGTCGCTCTTCCAGGATGACGACTTCAGGCGCTCTGTTTCCAAGCCTGGTGCCAGGCTCCCGAGGCTCCTCCAACAAGTATCTGGTGGAGTTTCGTGCAGGAAAGATGTCGCTAAAAGGAACTACTGTCACCCCAGATAAACGGAAAGGGCTCGTGTACATTCAGCAGACGGATGACTCCCTCATTCACTTCTGCTGGAAGGACAGGACATCTGGGAACGTGGAGGACGTAAGTGTCTGGTCTTAGGAAGCCCGCCTGGTCGTCGGGACGGTCCGGTTTTCCAGAAGCACGCGTAGCTGCTCACACTTGGCTCTGGACACGCAGCTGCCCTGTTACGGTGGGCGTGTGCTGCTGGGACATGTGGGCGCCGCTGCTCCGGGGCCCACACCAGCTGTTCCGCTTTGCTCACGGGCATTCGGGTCTCCCGCCCCGGATCTGTAGACTGCTCCCGTCATTGTGCCTGGGATTCGGGTGCCGTGTAAACGCTGCGCTCCACCAGCTCTCCTCCTTTTTAGCGCTGTCTGTTCTCCAGGCTCGTGTGTTCCTTGTTGAGAGCAGTGCAGACCCACTTTGAACCCACCTGGGAACGTCGTTCCCAAGACGTCTCTGTTCAAAATCCTTGAAAAGCCGAAAGGCCCCCTTCCCTGTTGAGCATCGAACCCCTCTCCTGGCCCTCATGCCCTTGGTGGGGTGCCTGTGACCCTGGCCTCTCCACCCGGTGGTGCATCGTGTACCCCGCCCCCTCCCCCGACACGGGACCCAGCGTGTTTCCCGCGGAGGCAGTATTTGTGTGACGCTAACTCCTCCCCTGTGGCTCTCTGAAGGATTTGATCATCTTTCCTGACGACTGTGAGTTCAAGCGCGTGCCGCAGTGCCCCAGCGGGAGGGTCTACGTGCTCAAGTTTAAGGCAGGGTCCAAACGGCTCTTCTTCTGGATGCAGGTGGGTAGGTTTTGCTGGCCTGTTGTCTTTCCTCGTGGCTCACCGGGCGGTAGGGCTGGTGCTGGCCGAAGGTGACTGCCGCGGAACCTGAGAATTTCCGTGGGGCTCCTAGCGCCGAAGGCAGCAGAGCAGGGGACCTTTGCAGAGGGTACACACTTGTGGCTGGGCTCCCGGTGCCCTTTCACGACCCGGAACTCCCTGGCACACAGAGCGGTTTCTGGACTGGGCCCTGGTCTTGATGCGTCGACGGGCACACGGCCCATGATGTGCTTGTCACACACTCTTCCCCCCGCCCCCCTGGGCTGTGAGCACGCACGGCGGAAGCAAGGTTGACCACACGCTTTCTCCTTGCTGTGTATTTGTACAGAAACGGAGTGTTCTTTTCCAGGCTTTTCTGAGCCCTGCCTCCCCCTCCCCCCGTTGTGTGCTTTGGGGTGTTCGGGTCAGCGCGGCAGGGCGTCCTGGTGCCCACGGCGGCAGGCAGCATCCCACTGGGCGTAACAGCCGCCCAGCCTTCTCCCACCTGTTGGCCGTTGGGCCCGTTTGCACCTCCGATTTGTTGCAGGCGGCGTGTTAAAGAGTGATTTTATACCAGGTTTGTTTCCCGTACAGGGGGTGGTGGTGATCGCCGTGTTAAAATCCAGAAGCGGACTTGGTAGAAGTGGGTAAACGAGTGCATTTGCAGGGTTTTTTTGTTTTTTGGGTTTTTTAACGTCTTGAGAGAGCTCGCAGGTGTGTGCCTGAGCAGGGGAGGAGCAGAGAGAAAGGGAGAGAATCCCAAGCGGGCTCCACACTTAGTGGGGGACCATGAGATCATGAGATCGTGGCCTGAGCTGACATCGAGAGCCCCACGCTTTGTCGACTGAGCCGCCCAGGTGTCCCCGGTTTTGCAGTTTTGACAGATGTTGCCACTTTCCTTCCCCAGAGGTGAACCTGTTGCCCTCCCCCCAGCACTTTCTGGAACAAGGCAGAAAAGGTTTTCCTCTCTGTGGGCTGGACAGGCTGTGCTTCTGCCGAAGGAGCGTGAAAGCCACTGTGGACGAGAAGTGAACGAATGGGTGCAGCCCTGTTCCGTTAAGACTTCATCTGCAGACAGAGATGGGGCCATGAGCTTGTTTCCCCAGTTTTGCCAAGAAATGTTTCCCCAGAGGGTGCCTGGGGGGCTCAGTCGGTTAAGCGTCCGACTTTGGCTCAGGTCATGAACTCAGGGTCCGTGAGTTCGAGTCCCATGTCTGGCTCTGTGCTGACAGCTGGGAGCCTGCTTGGGATCCTGTCCCCACCCCCCCCACTGCTCCACCACACGCGTGCTCGCTCAAAAATAGAAACTTGTAACAGTAATACAAAAATCGTTTCACCAGCTCTACTGTCTTTGTTTCTCCCGATTTTGCCCTTCTCCCCACTTTCTTCTGCCCTGGAGGGGAGGAGCTCTGTTCTGTCCCTTCTGTGTCCCTAGCACCCTGCAGGCCCACGGTGCACACTCAGGGACAGAGGAATGGGTCGTGGGCACTCTGGCTCGTGGGCCTGGGGGCACTTCGGGAGGTTGTGGCTGGCAAGCGCCTGCGAGCCTCTTTATGGAGCTCCCAGCGGACCCGAGGGGCCACGGCTGGGGCTGCTCTGTGTGCCGTGGGGTCACAACCGGTGGTTTCGTGGCTTCACGCGAGTCACCGGAAGGTTTCGTGGCTCTTAGACTGTTGTGTAAAGGGTCCGGTCCCGGAGGGTCACAAGGCCTTGCGGGTGCACGTAGGGCGGTTTTAGTGCTGCAGTGTTCCCTACCCTGAGAACCAGCGTTGCTACGGCACCGGCGGTCTTGTGGGACTGCCGTCCCTGTCCGCCCTGCTGGGCCCTGTCCTCAGTGCTGTGTGACTGTGGACAGGTAACGTCACCCGTCTGAGCCCCTCACCCTCGTGTGCGAGCTCCTTCGGTGGCAGGCGGGCTGCCCTGTGGCAGCTCCGGTTGTACCCCCTCCCCCCACAGGAGCCCAAGACGGACCAGGACGAGGAGCACTGCCGCAAGGTCAACGAGTATCTGAACAACCCCCCGATGCCTGGAGCGCTGGGGGCGAGTGGGAGTGGAGGCCACGAGCTCTCTGCACTGGGCGGTAACGGTCACCTCCCAGAACACGCTGGGGTGTCCGAGCACGTGGCGAGGTCTTGGATCCCTGATGGTGCAGGCTGGTTGTTTTAAAGGGACGCGGAGGCGTCCCAGCTCCCATCGGTCCCCAGCCCCACCTTCCAGGGGTGAAACGTCTGAGCTCCACCCCGTCGGCTCGTTGCACTTGTGGTTTGGGGGAGAGCCGAGGGAGCGGTCCCAGCGCGCGCTCCGTCTCAGCGTCAGCCCGAGTCCCCCAGCCTCCCCGGGGCCCCGTGGGTGTTGACCCGGCGACAGGCCCGAGTCTGAGCACCTCCTGTCTTACAGGCGAGGGCGGCTTGCAGAGTCTGCTGGGGAACATGAGCCACAGCCAGCTCATGCAGCTCATTGGACCCGCCGGCCTTGGAGGACTGGGTAACCCCACGGCCCCGCGGCCTGCGCTAGGGGCGGACAGCCGTAGTTAGGGTCGCTTTGCCATTCGAGTTCTTCCTTTAGTTCCTCGTTGGCTCCGAGTGGTCTCTGTGAACACGTGTCCCTCATGCCGGCTTCCCCGGGAAGGGCCCCCCCGTTCCCTGCCGCCCCCGCTGTTGTGCCGGGGCGGGTGTGTGTCGCGCACGCCTGGGAAGCGCTCGCTGCTCTGCTGGGTTTGCAGCGCGTGTTAGTGCGCGCTAAGTGTGTCGTCTGCAGACCGGGACAGAGGTGCCCGGACCTGATGGAGCGAGGCAGTCGCTAGTCCGGCACCTCAGCCCGCCGTGGCCTCTGCTTTCCCCTCATCCCTTGGGTTTCGTGCAGGATGCTTGGCCGGGAGAGGTGGGCTCTTCGGGAGGGTGTGGCATCTGAGCTCACGTCTCTTTGCTCGCAGGGGGACTGGGGGCCCTGACCGGGCCAGGCCTGGCCAGCTTACTGGGGAGTGGAGGGCCTCCGGCGAGCAGCTCTTCGTCCAGGTGAGCCCTGTGCTCCGCCCCACCATGCCTGTGTGCCCCCAGGCGTCCCCTCGTTCGAAGGAGCCCGGACATAGGAGATGGCGAAGGACAGAGAACCCCCCCCCCCCCCCCCCCATGCCCCCCCCCCCGGGGAGGGTCCTTTGGGGCCTGGACTCTTCCGGAGTCTCAGCAGTTCCGGGACGTTGGGGGCAGGACCGATGCGGGCACCCTCAGGGTGTGAGGCCGTCCCATCGCTGCCCTCGCTCTCCCCAGCTCGCGGAGCCAGTCGGCAGCAGTCACCCCGTCCTCCACCACCTCTTCTACCCGAGCCACCCCCGCCCCTTCCGCTCCAGCAGCCGCCTCGGTGACCAGCCCCAGCCCCGCACCCAGTTCAGGTAACGGAACCAGCACGGCAGCCAGCCCAACCCAGCCCATCCAGCTGAGCGACCTTCAGAGCATTCTAGCTACTATGAACGTGCCGGCAGGGCCAGGAGGCGGCCAGCAAGGTAACATGTGCTCCTCGGGTCCGGGCTGGGGGGTGAAGGTGCCTGCCGCCCCCCGCCTGCTCGCTTGCTGGCTTTCCGAGGCGTGGGGCCGAGCATGTCCCCGGGCTGAGCCGCTGCCCCCCTCGCCTTGCCACACCCGCCAATTTCATGGCTCGGGCGTCCGCGGCTGGCTTCCTACGTGGGTGTCTGTGTCGGCCTCGAGCCGCTGACGGCCCTGCGCTTACGTCTTAGTTGACCTGGCCAGTGTCCTGACGCCCGAGATCATGGCACCTATCCTCGCCAACGCGGACGTCCAGGAGCGCCTCTTACCCTACCTGCCCTCTGGGGAGTCGCTGCCACAGACGGCAGAGGAGATCCAGAACACGCTGACCTCGCCCCAGTTCCAGCAGGTAGACGCTGTGGCCTGGGTGCCCCTGCCACGTGCTCGGTGGAAGGGGGCACAGCTCACCGAGCTTCAGCATGGCTCCCGGTCGTGGAGCGTCCCCGCCCCCCTCCCGGGCTTTCACCAATAGCGTGGGCTCAGGGGGCGTCTGGCTTTCTTTCGCAGGCCCTGGGCATGTTCAGTGCAGCCCTGGCCTCTGGGCAGCTGGGCCCCCTCATGTGCCAGTTTGGCCTGCCTGCAGAGGCCGTGGAGGCGGCCAACAAAGGCGGTAAGTGCCCGCGCCCCCACCCTGCGCCCAGGGCAGGGTTTGTTTTTTTCCTCGTAGTTTGCATGGCACAGGGCTGGCCGGCTGGGCCCTGGAGGTTCTGTGGCCCTGGGCCTTGGTGTTGACGTTTTCATCTCCTGTGCCCTCCAGCTGGCAGTCTCAGGCCGGGGTCTAGGAAGGGCGCCTCACGTTTTTAAATGTATTTTAGATGTGGAAGCATTTGCCAAAGCCATGCAGAACAGTGCCAGATCCGAGCAGGAGGGCGACGGGAAGGACAAGAAGGACGAAGAGGAGGACATGAGCTTAGATTAATCATCCGCTGTCCCCAAGGGGTCGGGATTCGCGGCCGGCGGCCTCTGCGATGGCACCTGTGGCGCGGAGCGCGCCCTCACCTCCGTTCCGCTTGCTGAGAAATAAAGGTCTTGTCTTTTACCTGCCACCTCTGGTCTTCCTGTGTGCCCAGGAGGGAGCCGGGCCGAGCGCTGCCCCTCCAGCCCTGGCAGTTCTGACTCGGGGGTGGGGGGACAGCCACTCCAGGCGAGGGGAGCCCCCGGGCCGGCGCTGCCCCCGTGAGCACGTCCGGAGGCTAGATCACCTCTGACTGCTTTTCTCCTCTCACAATCAAAGTCAACGCTCCGTTAAACAGAAGTAGTAACTTTTTAATTTCAGAAGCAGGGCAGATTTCTCACGTTCCTAAAAATTGGTGGAGGAAAATCTCAACGAAACTGAAAGATAAAACGTATTAAAAACCCCAGTTTATAGAATTTATCCTTTTGTTTAAAGAGATATAACTTAAAGCCATTTCCAGAAAGAAGATTCATCACCCCTAGAACCTAGAATCCAGACAGACATAGACTTTGAAACAGCAGAGGGCAGGGCCTGCGGGCTCCGAGGTGGGAGCCCGCCTGCCTGGGGCGGCCCTCCCGTGGACTCCAGGCCCGGGGCCCCCGAAGACTCGTCCTGCACGGCCACTGGAGGGGCAGCCGCGCTAGGTGGCGGGGCAGCCGCTGGCCCCCACTGCCCCCTGAACACCCACAGAGCGAGGCCAGGTGACGGGGGACCGGTTCACCACCAGGTTCCTCATGCAGCCATGGTAGGCCAGAGGCCCAGCCTGCGCGTTCGTGGGCCCTGGGGGCACAAAGGAAGATGGGGGACAGGTTGGAACAGAGGCCAGTGTCCCACCAGCAGCGCCCCCTCCCCCAAAACCTGTCTCCCCGGCTGCCCCATCCCAGAAGGTGGGGTGGAAGCAGAGGGATCCCAGCACCTGATCCTTCAGGGGCCACGCCCACCCCCAGGCAGAGGCCACACTCACCGGGCAGGCCCCCAAGGTGCAGAGGGGCCAGGGCGTCCCCTGAGGCCACTGCCACCGTGGGGCCTCGGGTGCCGTTGGTCTGTGCGTCCACCGTCAGCTGGAGGGTATTCCCGCCTTTGGTCACTGCGGGCACAGGGTCCTTGTGACTGGGCTGGGAGGGGCCTGGGCTGCTTGCCCAGGGGGTCCCGCTGGGCGGTCCGCCGCTGCCCCTCCTGGGCACTCCCCCAAGCACAAAGGCGCGGGGTGGGAGCTCGGCCATGGGAGGGGGGGGCCCGGCTCACCTGCCAGTCGGTGCCACTGCCCGTCACACAGGGCTGCGGGGCACGTCACCCACGTGGAGAACTCCCCGCCACCGTCGTCCGCCCGCAGCAGGACCTGGGGCGGGGCGGGTGAGTCAGGAGAGCGTCCCTAACCCAGGTCCACACTGTGGTGTGGGAGCAGCGCCCCCCCCGCCGCCCCCCGCCTGGCCTACCTTCTTCTCTCGCAGCTGCAGCTGCAGGTAGGGGGGCGCCCGGCCCCGGCCCAGGTGGAAGAGGAGGCCGGAAGCGGTCTGGGGCCGTACCTCCAGCTCCAGGCTCGCGTCAAGAAGGGTGACCCCCAGGGTGTCTGTGGGGAGGCGCTGTGAGGCAGGGAGGCGGGGCTGCCCGCCCCCCCCCCCCCCCCCGAGCCCCACTCCCTCCGCAGAGGGCTGGGGGCGCACTGATGCCCTACGGACCTGCGGTGACGACTCCCCCGCTCTCTGCGAAGAATAGGCCCTTCTCCAGGGGGCCTGAGAAGCATGGTGTGACCCCCACCACCCGTGTGGGGGGCCCCAGAGGCCGCCCATCCAGCCTCAGTCTCCTCACACAGCCGCTGAAGCCGCTGACGGCCACCTGTGGGGCACAGACGGGCTGGTGTGGGGAGGGCCCCGGAGCCCCGGGAGGGGAGTTCAGCTGGGGGGTGGGGTGGGGAGCAAGGTGGTTCTCGGGGGAGTGGGGGGGCGCTGAGGTGCTTCTCACTGGGGGCCTAGGGCTGAAGCCACTGGCAGGAAGGCCCCCCACGAAGAGAGTTCGGGGCCGGGGGCTCCCTGGCTCCCGGCGCCGCTGGCCAGGCCGCTCCCGGTCCTGGGCCCGGACCCCGTCTGTCACCAGCTGGATCCGAGTCTTTTCCCACCGCACAGACACCTGGGGGCGGGAGGGGGCGTGTCAGAGCGGGAGTTCCCAGGGCCCTGCCCGTGTCCCCTGTCCTCAGTGCCTCACCACGTGCCACCGGCCAGCCCGTGAACGCCGGCGGCTCTGGACACGGAGCCGGGGCCCGGGACCTTCTGTCTGAGCGACGAAGCGTCCGTGGCTCAGGAGGAGAAGCAGGGAGGGGCCGCCGGCCATGAGAGGGGCGGCGAGGAGCAGGAGTCCTCGGGGGGCGCGAGGGCGGACCAGCATCGAGACCTGGGACCTGGAAGCCAAGCGGCGCCATCAGCCTGGGCGGCCCCCCCACACCCACCCCACCTGGCCCAGACTTACCAGTTCCCTGGGGGGGCCGGGACGTGGGCAAACTCTAGGTGACTGGGCAAGGGCCCCCCAAACTGGTAGGCATCTCTGGGGGTCCTGAGGGGCCGGGGTGGTGTGCAGGCGGGGTCCCGGGGGGGCTGGCGGCTGCGTCGGGAAGCCTGGGGGGGGGGGGTGGCGGGGTGGTCAGATGGGACGCAGGAATGCATGGGGGCCGCCTTCTGGCAGTCCCCAGCTCCGCCTCGCTCACGCTGCCCTCCCAGCGCCCTACCTTCCGCAGCGCTGCAGCCCGCGGTCCTTGAGGTGCCCGCCCAGGGGTCTGGGCACGTGGCGCAGGAGCGCAGTCTGCGGTCACGTTGACGCTTTCGGAGTACTGCTGCAGGTCGAACACACGCTGCGGCCCCAGGAGCCTGGGGGGCGGGGGGGGGGCGCAGTATGGTCAGCGTCGGGGGGGTGGGGGGTGGGGGGATGGGTGGCGGCCCCCACACCCCCGCCGGAGGCTCACCGCAGCACGAAGACATTGCTGATGCAGCCACTGAAGAAGTCGCCAGGCTCCGGCCTGCCTCCCAAGGACAGCTCAGCGGCTTGGGGAGGCTGGGGCTGGGGCCCGGGGGACGGCCCCTGGTGGGGCTTCATCTGCTGAAGTTGGTCATCCACATAGAGCCAGACCCTGCGGGGGACAGCAGCGTTTCCCGCACCCTGCCCTGCCGGTGGCCCTGCCGCCACCCTGTCCCCCAGCACCGCAGCCAGAGGCCCCGCGGGCTGGGCTCACCCTGTGTCGTTGCTGTAGAAAGCGACGTAATGGGGGGCACCGTCAGCAAAGCCGTCGCGAGTTTTCACCTCCGTCCTCAACAGCCGGAGCGTCACGCGGCCCTGCTTCAGGGACACCTGGCATAGCTCATCCTGGGGACAGCGGCCAGGTCAGTGGACCAGGCCGGGGCACGCCTCCTGCCCTCCAGCCGCCCGAGCCCCAGGCGGCCGCTGCCGGGAGCGGGCGCTGACGCACCTCGGATCCTCGGCGGTAGAGCAGACCGCTGTCCCGCGTGCTGCGGAAGCCGAATCCCGAGTAGACGCGGCCCGTGAGGGGAGCGACGTGAGGGAGCTCCAGGGACAGGAAGCCGTCGCCGTGGAAAGTCACGGCCCGTTGCATCTACGGGAGGAGGACGGTGACGGTGAGGGCCCCGGACACGGGCCCGGAGAGGGTGCCGCCGGCCAGGGCGGGGGCGGGCTCACCAGCAGGTCGGCGGTGCAGCCCGCGCTCACGCCGGTCGTGTTCAGCCTCTTGAGGTCCACGTACTTGCCCAGAGCCTTGATGCCCTTGATGCAGCCGCGGATGGAGCCTCCGGAGGGGAAGAGCTGCCGCAGGCTGCGGGGGAGGGGCGTCAGGGCCAGCGCCCGGCCCGAGGCCCCGCCCGCCCCGGCACCGCGGGCTCACCTGGGGGGCAGCTGGTCCGGCGGCGCGCCCCCCAGGTAGTAGGCGTCCGCCAGCTCCAGCGAGTTGTCCTGGTCCACGCTGAACACGGAGCTCCTCTCCACGCGCACCAGCACGCGCTTGCGGTTTTCCGCCAGCAGGAACACCTGGATCTGCGAGGCGCCCGCGTGGGGGGGCTTCAGGGCGACCCCCGGGCCCCGCCGGCCCTCCCCCAGCCTCACCGCCGAGGGTGACCCCGGGCCCCGCTGGCCCACCCCCCCAGCCTCACCGCCGAGGGTGACCCGGGGCCCCGCCGGCCACCCCCCCCAGCCTCACCGCCGAGGGTGACCCCGGGCCCCGCCGGCCCCCCCCCCCCCCCTCCCCCCCGGGGGGGCCCCCGGGGCCCCCCCGGCCCCCCCCCCCCCCAGCCTCACCGCCGAGGGTGACCCCGGGGCCCCGCCGGCCGCCCCCGCAGCCTCACCGCCTTGCTGGCGGAGGTCAGGGCCTGCAGTTTGTGCGCCAGGTTGTGGGGTGGTTGTGCCTCCTGCAGGCCGGTGCCAAAGTCATAGAGGAGGGTGAGGTTGCCCTTCCGCACTGCCAGGCACAGGAACTGGTCCTGGGGGGTGGGGGGGACGGGCAGGGTCGGTACGGGGTGGTGGGGGCAGGGTCCGTATGGGCTGGGGGTGCTGGGGAGGAGGAGCGGGGTCAGTATGGGGTGGGTGGTGGGAGTGCTAGGGAGGGGAGAGCAGGGTCAGTACGGGGCGGGGCTAGGGAGTGGGGAGCAGGGCTGGTACGGGGGAGGGGGGACGGGGGAGTGGCGAGCAAGGCCGGCAGGGTGGGGAGGGGAGGAGCTAGGAAGAGAGCAAGGTCGGTAACGCAGTGGGGCACTGGGGAGCGGGGAGCAGGGCTGGTACCGGGGGGAGGCTGGAGAGGGGGCACAAGGTCGGTACAGGGTGGTGGGGGGAGGGGGCGCGCTGGGGCCGGGCTGGGGCCGGGCCGCGGACGTGCCTGGTGGTGCAGGAAAAAGATGATCCCGTTGGAGGACACGAGCCGGAGCTCCTGCTCGAAACGCTTCGTGTGGCTTATCTGACTGCCCACGCTGATGCGAGCGAAGCCTGAGCCGTCCAGGTAGGAGCCATCGGTGAGCCACGGGTCCCCGGTCGCCTTGGAGCTACCGGTCAGAGGTCACAGGGTCAGCCAAGAGCAGGCCGCGCGCAGGTGAGGGCCGGGCCCCGGCTGCACGTACCGGGCACAGGGCTTGTCCACGGCCGTGTCCAGCTGGAAGGTCTCCTCGAAGTTATAGAGACTGAAAACCTCCTCGTTGAGCGTGTCCATCTCGACGCAGCCAAGGTAGCCGGGAAAGCGGAGGGGCTCCGGGGGCTGTGGGCACAGGGCACACGTCAGGGCGCCCCTCACCCAGGGCAGACCCCAGTTGGGGTGCCCACGGTGTAGCATGCGGGACCGCAGCCACACACGGAGCGGGGCCTGGCGGGACGGAGCGCGGGCCCAGGCTCACCGTGAAGTCGCTGGGGTAGCCCCCCACGTAGAAGACGAAGTCGTCAGGATGCAGGCTGAGCAGCCCCTGGGCCCCAGGGGCCACCGTGTCGGCCTTGATCTCATGGACCGTCTGCTTCTCTACCGTGATGGACATGTGGCCGAACTGGAGGGTCCTGAGGGCAGAGGGGGTGGTGAGGGGTGGACCCCGCCAGGTGGCAGGGGAAGCACGGGGGAGGGGGGCCCGGCCACCCACCTGTCGATGCTGACTGTGGCGAACTGCTCCCCTATGTTCTCGTCCACGCTCAGGGTGGCGGGGCCCGCCTCCCCCAGGCGGTACACCCAGTGCACCTTCTGGTCGCGCAGAGCCACGCCCATGTAGTCGCCAACAGCCTGTGGAGGCGGCGGGAGACTCAGCAGGAGGGGGTCCCAGCACAGCAACACACCCCGCCCACCCCCCCCCCTCCGCCAACCTGGTGCCTGGCTCCGCCCAGACCGCCGTGCCCACTGTGCCCACCCAGTACCTGGCGGCTGCCCATGTACAGCACGAAGCGGTCCCCGGTGACCTGACCAGACGCCAGCTTTGGACTCTGGAGGTAGAACTTGAGAGCGGTGTAGGCGGCGAGGTCGGAGAGGTCCCGAGGGGCACGCAGCTGCACCCCCGAGCGCCCATTGAACTTCATGGGCACCTTGACCTATGCAGGGGGTGTGTGGCTCATCAGCGTCCACCGTCTCACCCCCCGGACGCCCGCTCTCCCCCGGCACTCGTACCCACCTTGCTGGCAGCCCCCCGGGCTTGGGCAATGAGCTCCCGCACGCGGCCGATGTTGGTGGACAAGGCCAGGCTGGCGTTGTGCGCCCCACGGTTTTCCAGGAGGCTCAGCTTGGCCAGCAGCCGTGGCAGCGTCTTCTCCAGGGTGGACACTGCGGGGAGCAGAGGGGGTGACCCCGATGGCCCCGTCTCACAGGCTCCCGGGCCACCCCCATCGGGGGCACCGCACCCCAGGCGCCCACCTGAGCGGCCCGCGTCCAGGACCGCCTGGCCCAGGTCCTGGCTCCGCAGGCCCCCGTACTGGCCCTGCCACCGCTCCAAGTTCTGCTGCATGTCCTGAATCCGGGACTGCACACGGGCGGCCGTGTCCTGGGCTCCAGCGGCCACGGCTTTGGCATGAGCGATCTTCCTGCTCGTCTCGTCTGTGGTGGGCAGCGGACAGGCACGTTCAGAGCGACGCAGGCAAGGACCACCCCGGCTTCACCTCCCATCCGGGGAGACCGCCAGCTCCCCCCAGAGCTCACGAGAACAAGCACTGGGAACACCGCTGTCTGTCCTGTCCTCTCCTCTACCAGATGGTGCCTTTTACGCCAGCTTCTCAGACCACAGCCCGGTCACCCTAACGCCCACTCCCCATGGCCACCGTCCTCCGTCCCAGGGCCCTGCCTCCCCGTGGCCACCGTCCTTTGTCCCGGGGCCCTGCTAAGTCTCCAGGGCCCCATTTGCAAGCTTGCTGGTACGTTCTACCCTCGAGCGGGCTCCACACGGTCGGACCTGGGGGGGGGCACACCGGTCCTTGCCCAGAGGCCTTGCCTGCGTCCTTGGCTCCGGCCACAGCGGCCACCTCGGTCCCACCTACACCTCATGTCCTCCAGCCACCCCTGTCCTCCCTTGGACATCCTTCCCGGGAGCCAGGTCCTGCCCAATGCCCCAAACCCCTGGGGGTGAAATGTCCCCACTACACACTCCCCGTGCAGCCACCCTGCCCCAGAGGCAGGGTCCCAGGGCTGGGGCTACCCGAGCGTGAACACGTCCCCCGTCGGAGCCCACTGGGGAGCACGGACCAGCACGACGCCCGTGTGGGGGAGGGGTCTGTTCGCCCCAGGACAAGCGGAAGGTGAGGCCAGACGGAGACCAACCTACCTGTGTCCATGGCCAACATGGCCTGTACCTCCCGGACTCGGGCTGCCAGCTGCTCCTTCTTGGCCTGGGCATCTCGGAGCGGGGTCCCGGTGCCCTGGAGGGTAGCCCGCACTGTGGCGGAAGGCAGTCTCAGCCCCGGGAGCCCCTCCTCCCCCACTCCTGGCAGGCAGGCCCAGCCCTCTCTGCCGGCCCGACCAGCGAGGATGGACCCAGGCCGACGTGCACACAGACGGGGACATCTGGGCACGAGGGCCCCCAGCTTGGGCAGGTGCTGGAGTGATGGGCTCCTGGCAGCCACCCGGTCCCTCCGCAGACGTAATTATCCCCATCTCGTACATAAGATAACGGAACCTCGGAAGAGCTGGGCCACCGCCTGTGGGCTGCGCACACCCCGAGGTTCTGGCAGCAGAGGGAGCGTTCCTGCCACCTTTTTTCATGCCACAGGCTGCTGTGCACACGGCCCCCAAATCGGGACAGTAGCAAAGACCCTTCCCGGGCCCGTTACAAGGTCGGGGGAGTGGTGGCCCTCTGCATGGCTGCCAGGGCAGCACGCGGACGGTGACCGGGATTCCCCCACAGGCAGCCCTCCCCCTCCCTCACGCCGTCACCTACGACTCCCCTCCCCAAACGTGAGCGGGCACAAAGGGCCTGCCCCCCCCCCCCCCCCCCCCCCCCCCCCCCAGCACTCACCACGGCCCAACCTCTGCTCCTCCCGGAGGACGGCCTCCACCAGGGCGCTGCTGTTGGCCAACAGCTGCCGGGCTCGGGGCTCCAGGCCCCGCCGCACCACCGTCTGCAGACACGGGGATGGGACCCGGGTCACACCCGCCTGGCGGGAGCCGGGGCAGGGGGAGGGCAGGGGCTCCTGCGGGGCTGTGGGGAGGGGCGGGGCCTCACCGCCCACGTGCGGCTCGCCTCCTGCAGCGCCTGGCCAGCAGCGCCCTCCGCGGCCTGCACAGCTTGGAGGATGCTGCCGTAGGCGTTAGCGGCCTCGATGGCCCGCTGGATGAAACGGTCCCGGTTGACTCCTCGGATGATGCTGTGGGGGGCGGGAGAGGAACGCTGGCTGTGCGGCCGGGGGACCCAGACATCCTCGGGCCCTCCCTCCTGCCATCGCAGCTGCCAGGCCCGCCCGCCCGCCCCCTCCAGCCCCCCACGCTTCATCCCTTCCCTGCTCCCTGCCAGGTGTGCCCTCCTTGTAAGCTTATGGCCAGTTGGGGTCAGGGCTTCTGCCCAGACCTTGTGGGCAACAGCAGCCTCTCCGAGAGCCCTCCCAGACCCGCCGCGTCCCAGAGAGGACCTGGCACTTCTCGGGCCTCGCACCTGGTCAGGTTGAGGGCCAGCTGGTCCAGCTGCCGCGCGTGCGCCTCGGCGGCCTCCACCAGTTCCACCCTGCTGCTCGCCGGGGAGAAGGCCCGCATCTTCTCCAGCAGCGGGGTCCGGGCCCCGTCCAGGTTTGCGGCCAGGTGCTCGTACTCCTGGGGGTGGGGAGGGCCAAATGGGACCTTCAACCCGACCCCCTACTCGCTCTCACCTGATGTGGGGACCCGGAGGCGCGTCCTACACGCAAAGCCCCACCCGGACCTGCCTGGGTGCCCCCAGGAGTGGCACTCACCTCCCGGGCCTGGTCCATGCCGTGCAGGCGCTCCGAGAGCTGGGCCAGGATGTTGCGGGCCGCCTGCAGGGTGGCACTCAGAGTGGCATTGTCCCTGGACAGCTCCTGCTTCCGTTGCTGGAGGCCACAGGGAAGGAGAGGGTAACAGGGACAAAAAGATGGGACAACGTAACAAGGAGCTTGCGGGGCAGGAAGGTGAGTGGGAGAGGGAAGGAGAGGAGGGCCCCTCACCAGGACCTCCTCCAAGCGCTCCTGGTTTTGGCTGTTGAGTTCCTCCGCCTCCCGAATGGTGCCCACCGCCCGGTTCAGGGCCCCTCGAAGGTCCATGAGGCCGGCCTCGTGCCGGGCCAGCTGGTCTCGGGTGCGCTCGGCCAGTGCCCGGTTCCCCTCCCAGCGGCTGGTCAGTTGTTCCTGTACGCGGGCCAGCACTGGCCAAGACCCCACACAGGGATGGGGGTGCAGGCGGAACTCCCGAGGCCCTGGTCCCGCCCGGTCCCCGATACCCCATCTCAAGCCCATCTCAGCCATTCTGGGCTGACCATCCGCCCCTGGGGCTCCCGGACCAGTCCCTCCCCATCCCTCCTTCTCTGGGACCCACGCCACTCACGTCTCCGGGCTTTGTCCAGCTCAGCCTCAGCCGCTGCTCTCGGGGCGCCCAGGTCTCGGGCCCGCATCTCCCCAAGCAGTCGCTCCACCTCGGCCAGCGTCCGGCGCACGAGCTCACCCGACGGGGCTGAGACGTTGGCCGGGAACAGGTGGTCTGTCTGGGACTCAAGCTCTACAGGGGCAGGGGTGGGGGCTGTCAAGGCCAGCCCGCGGCCCAGGCCGACCTCTGCCCACTAGACCCCGCCTGAGCACGCTCAGGGCACCAGCACATGACCCGGAAACGCCCTGGATGAGTCGAAAGACCCTGGCTCCAAGCCACGGCTGTGCTCGGCTGCTGGGCCGCCTGACCTCCTCACCCCCACCCCAAACCCTGCCGCCCATCTGCTCAGCCCGTCCCCTCGGCTTCCTTGCCTGGCCAGCTCCTGCTCCGGGACAGCAGTGGGCTGAACTCTCCCCTCCTCCCTGACCCCTGGGCCAGGCCTGCGCCCCCCAGTCTCTTCTTGCGGTGACTGATCTGTTCGTAAGTTTTTCCAGGGAATGGGGCACCACCAGAAGGGGGCATGGTATCCCCAGGGAGGGCGGGGGCACGCCCCACAGCACCCGCCTGCCCGCTCCTCTCCGGCCACACCTGCATCCCCTCCTGCCCCCTGCTGTGCCCTGCGGCCCACTCAGGCACGGCACCATCTCCCCGTCGACACAGCCAACCCTGCGGGGCTCTTCGGCACCAAGCCCCCTGGAGGCAGCACTTCCGGCTCGGACCCTGAGCACCATTCTGCTTGCCCGCCATCCCCTGCCCAGCTGGGTTCGCCCCTACCACTCAGGATGCGGTCCACAGCCCTGATGGATGCCAGCAGTGTCTGCGCCCGGCCCAGCGAGGCCTCAGTGCCGTCCAGCAGCCGGCTAGCCCGGGCTAGGGCTCTTGTGGCCTGTGGACACAGCGTCCCGTCAGAACACGGCACGGAGCATCAGGGGTGAGAGCAGACAGTCGGGGGCCCTGGGAGAGGACCTCCGGAGGTCCAGGCCGCTGCGGGAAGGGGTGTTCCAGGGGAGGAGCATCCCCGGGAGCGTTGGGGGAGGGGCCTCCCCGCAGGCGTTCCCCAGGGTCCTGCCTGGCCGTCCAGCCTCTGCGTGTCCCGTCCGAGGCCTGAGCTCTGTCGTTCCAGGGCCTCCAGCTGCTGTGCTGTCTCATGGCGGGGGCCCGGCGGACTCCGGAGCTGGCTCTGGGGAGGAGAGAAGGTGAGAACCTGCGCCCTGGGAAGACAGGCTGGGGGGCCGGACTGACATGTACCTTCAGGTCAGTGATGGAGGCATTCAGCCTGTGCAGCCGGGCCCAGGCCACCGAGCTGGCGCTGATCCCGTGCAACTGCTCCCGGATGGCAGGGAGGAGGGCGCCGGCCTGCTCGAGGTCGTCCAGGAGCAGCACCACACAGTGGTCACACACTGCAGGCAGCACGGGCGAGGGCGGGGTGGAGGGGGAGTCAGTATGGGGTCGGGGGTTGGCGTGGGGCCAGGGAAGGAATCGGGGGGATGGCGTGGTGGGGACAGGTCAGCCAAGGATCACAGAACTGACGCAGGAATGTTGAGCTACGCTGAAAGTGACGCGCTTAGTAAGGGTCAGAGGCGAGCACGGGGATCACAGGATCAACCGAAAGGTCGGCACGGACTCAGAAAGTCAGCAGGGAACCGGGCAGGTGCCAGGAAGCGGGTAGAAGGTCAGGGTGGGTCCAGGGGTGCTAAGGACCGGTTGGGGAGTCCAGGACTTGGGGACCAGAAGGAAGCAGTGGGTCAGCATGAAGTTCAGGGACCCCTTGGAAAACTGAGAGGGAGTTGGGGTCACAGCGTTTCTCTGGAAGTTGAAGTTAGCACAGGGACTGCCAGGTCACGAGGGGCTGGGACCCACACGCCCACAGGCAGACCTGGGAGGAGGCGGGGACGGGCGTGGCTGGCGGAGCAGGGCCAGAGCACGGGGCACACCTTCGCAGTGGACGCCGCGGTCCCCAGGCCCGTCGGGCACCGGCACCTGGTGCTGGTGACTGCAGGTGTCACAGCGCTCCCCGCTGAGCCCGGGGGGGCACGTGCAGCGGCCGGTGTGCAGGTCACAGTGGCCCCCCTGGCACCGGCAGCCTAGGTACGGAGGGGCGGGGTGAGCGCTGGCAGAAGGTTGGGGGGGGGGGTTGGGGGCCGGCCACCCCACGGCTCCCCGGTACTCACGCCTGCAGCCCTGCTCGGGGCGCCCCCAGTGGCCCGGGGCGCACTCACGGCACTGGGGCCCTCCCGCCCCTGGCCGGCAGTGGCACTGGCCACTCTGGGGGTGGCACTCAGAGCCCTCCGCGGCTGGTCCGCAGGCACACGGGCGGCAGCCCCCACAGCTCTGGAAGCCGAAGTGTCCTTCCTGCGGCACAGGCCACCTTGATGGCGGGGTGCCCCCGGCTGGGAGGCCCCGCCCCCAGCCGCAGGCCCCGCCCCCAGCCGCAGGCTCCGCCCCCCGGGCAGCCCTACCTGACAGCGGTCACAGCGCGGGCCTGTCACGCCTGGCTTGCACACGCAGTGCCCGCTGTGGGGGTCACAGGTCTCCGTCCCGCACGGGGAGCAGTCACACCCTGCAGAAGGGGTGACGCGGCAAGAGCCCTGAAGCCCCTCCCTCACCGGGCTCCTCCTCGCCGCCGCACTCGGACCTGAGCCCCTCGCTCCGCCCGGCTGCCCCCCTCCTCCATCCCGCGGCGGCCCCCGCGGCGGCCTGCTCGCCGCCCCCCGCCCTCCCCCGCGGCCCCCGCGCCTACGGGTGCAGTTGCCGGGCAGCAGGGCGTTGCCGTAGAAGCCGGGGGCGCAGCTCTCGCAGCGGGGCCCGGCGGTGTGGCGCAGGCAGCCGCGGCAGGCGCCCGTCAGGGGGTCGCAGTCGCTGAAGAGCAGGTTGGGGTCACCGTTGCCACTGCAGTCGCACGGCTGGCATGAGCTGCCCAGCACCATGGGGTTCCCGAAGAAGCCCGGCGCGCACCTGGGGACGGTGGCAAGGTGAGCGGCCTGTGTCCCTCCGCCCACCCCAGCACGCCCACCCGCACGCACGCCCACCCATACACATGCCGACTCTCGCGCGCGCCCCCCACAGCCCCCGCCCCCACGCCCAGCTAGCTCACCGCTCGCAGGAGGCGCCCGCATAGCCGGGTTTGCAGAGACACTGTGTGCGGCCACCTCGCAGGACGCAGCCCACCGCGAAGCTGTGCGGGCGGAGATGCTCTTGTTACAGCCCACCAGGGGCCCCCACCCGGAAAGCCCACCTCAGCTGTCCCGGCCTCCAGAGGGCAGTGCTGACCCAAGCGGGTAGGGGATGGTGACCTTCCACACTGGGCTGCAAGGGAGCGTGGCCACCAGCCGCCCTTTGGGGGGACCCTGGACCGGCTGGCCCAGCTTACTTGTTGGAAGGCACGGCGAGGGGGCAGGGGCAGCTGACACAGGGGGCCGTCGGGTCCTCGGACCCACTGCGAACAAAGCCAGCCTGGCAGTGCTCGCAGCGGTCGCCCTCGGTGTTGTGCTGGCAGCCCTGGGGCGGAAGGCACAGGTGGGGGCGCTGACGACACAGGCCCTGCTCCTCACAGCAGGGTCTGATCAGCCCTCCCGCCAGCCGTGCCAGGGACTCTGTGCCCAAGGCCAGCCGGTGCCCCGCCCAGGACACCTCCCTCCACCCGCACCCCAGCGTGGCCACAACCGCTGATCCAAGGGCCCTGGTCTCCCCGAGTCTGTGTCTCGGTGGGCTGCCCGGCCTCTGCTGGGCCCTACTCACCTCGCAGATGCCCGAGCCGGGGAGGCAGCGGTCTGAGTGGCCGTGGCACCGGCAGGGGACACAGCGACCCAAGAAGAGACCTTTGACGTCGCGGTAATAGCCGGGGGCACACTCCTGGGGGCAGAGGCACAGTGCTCAGGAAAGGAAGCAGAGCCAGCTCCAGAGCGTAGACGAGGGACCATGCTCTCAGGCCCTCAGGAATCCTGGCCCCGACCGGCTGGAGACATGAAGTCAGATCCCCAAAGGCATACGGACGCCCTGACCCCGGCGAGCAGCCCCCCAGTGTGGGCTGGGCCGCCTCTCTCTCCTCCAGATGCCTCTTCTGACTGGGCGGGCGCTCAGTGACGAACCCCTCGGACAGACAAGCAGGTGGACGAATGCGTGAAGGGGAGGAGGGCGGGCAGGTGTGGGACGCGGCGACGCCGGGGTGGGCCCGCGGACGCAGGCGGACCAGGCAGTGAAGGGATACGGCGCGGCCGTGTGTACGGAGGGCCGGGCAGGGACACGGGTGACAGGGGAGGGGCAGACAGATCAGCCGGCGGGCGGGAGGCGAACGGGGAGACGGAACGGGGCCGCCTGCCCCCACCTCACCTGGCAGGAATCCCCAAGGTAGTTGGCAGGGCACATGCACGACTCCACGTTGCTGGCTGGAGGCCCCCCGCCCGCCTCGCCGGCCACCTCCAGCGCCACCCTGCGCAGGGAGACGGCCGAGGAGGTCTGGGAGAAGAGAGCGCGAATGTGCAGCTCCTCCAGGCCCGCCAGCACCATCATGAGCTCCTCGCGGGACACGGCGCTGTGGGTCTCCGTGTGCCGGAAGTTCCCCTGCGGGCCGTGACGGTGCTCAGCGGGGCAGGACGGGTGACTTCGGGGCCGGAACAGCCCAACCACCCGTGGGGGGACCGGCCCCGGCCCCCCACCTCCCACGGAGCACAGACACCACCTCCAGACGCGATAAGGATTCAAACGCACAGAGGAGATGCTTTGAATTTTAGAACAAAACGCAGGTGAGCGCTTTCTGATTCCAGAGACTGACCCGTGAATGAGACACGGAAACACTAACCACACGTGAAAAATCAAGAACTCTGAATCCGTTAAACATCTGAATTTCCGTTCACCCGAAGACACCTTAGATAGAGACCCAGACAGGCCACGGGCTGGGAGGAGAGCCGCTGCTCCCGAGGTAGACACGGGGAGGCCGGGCAAAAGGCAGTTGGACCCGCAGGGCCGCCGGGCGCCCCAGCAGCTGCTCGGCCGTTGGGGGCCAGGGGCCCGCGGGCCGGCAGGCGGCCGGGAGCGCCACGGGCACGGGCAGCCAGAGCAGCGGGTGGCGATGTGCGCGGGGGAGGGGCCGAGCTCCCGCTCCCAGGCCCCGTTTTCTGTCCCGGAGAGCGGGCACGGCAGCCTCAGGCCCCCTGGGCTCCCCTGGGCCATGCCAGGATCGAGGACGGCCCCGGGTGCCCGGACCAGCTCTGCTCACCTCCACCAGCTGCAGCTGCCCGCGGTGGACGTGGCCGGGCGCCGGGTACGCCGGCTCCAGGAACATGATGCTCATCTGGTTGCCCTGGGGAGGCGCGCGGGCAGATGAGGGCCGGCAGCCGGGCTGCCCGCCGTCCCGCTCGGCGGTGCCCGCCAACCCGCGCAGCCGCACCCGCCCCGCCCGGCTACCTGCAGCACTGCGTCCGGCCTGCTTTCCATGGGGATGAACACGTCTCCCCGCTGGGTCTCCGAGTGAAGTTCGTAGCGGAGGGTGCCGCCATAGGATGACACCTGGAGGCAGGGCACAGAGACGTGACGCGGCCAGACCCTGACCGCGGGCGCAGGGTCACCAGCAACGGGGCTGGGCTGGGCCCCGGGCACCCTCACAGAGCCCCTATCCCGCCCTGGACGTGGGCACCTCACTGCTGTCCTCCCCCAGCCTCCAGGGGGTTCCTGGACACCCTCACAGTGCCATCCCCAGGGCCGGCCTCGCTCGCTCACCTTGTCCCCCAGGTAGGAGGGTGGGGCCTGCCAGTACAGCTCAGGGAAGGCCTCGGCCCCGAGCCGCAAGTCGGCGTAGAGCAGCTCCGAGGCCGCCCGCAGCTCGTGAGGCACCACCTGCCGGTCGCTGCTCGCCAGCGTCCAGCCCTCCATGTCCACAAGCTGTGGGCACACAGGAGGGGCGCGGGGTGAGCACCCTCACGTGCCACGGGGCCCGTCCCGCACCCGGGGCCTGCCGGTTGGGGGTCACGTGTCCCCTCTGGGAGGCGGCCCTGCCCCAGTCCAGGTCCTGCTGACTGCACACCTCCCGGCGGGTGTGGGCCGAGCTCCCACAGCGCTCGGTGGCCCCGAAGCAGAAGCAGCGGGTGCAGCCTTTTGGGTTGGCAGCGTCCAGGAAGAAGGTCCCCAGGCGGCACCGGTCACACCTCAGGCCCTGCACGTTCTCCTGGGGGCGGGTGGACAGGGCAGGTCGGTCGGCCACGTGCTGTGGGCTCAACCACCCTGGCTCGCTGTCACCCGCTCGCTGACGGGCTGAGTCCCCAGAATCGGCCGGGAAGCCCCCAGGGCCCCCAGAGGAGGAGTTTCAGCGGCTGAGGCAACACAGGAGGTGGGGCATCAGGCCGTGGAGGCCACCTAGGCCCCCCCCCCCCCGGCCCCTCACCTTGCAGTAGCACTGGCCCGTGAGGGGGTCGCACACGCCGGGCGTGGAGCCCGCTTCATGGCAGTCACAGGGGCGACAACTGGGGTAGCCGTGGAAGCCAGGGGCACAGGAGTCACAGCGGCGCCCGGCCACATTGGGTCTGCACCTGCCAGAGGAAGTTCAGACGCTGGCCGGGCCTCCCCTCCACGCTTACTGAGACCACAGGTGGCCCCCAAGGCAGCGGATCCCCAAGGTGTAACCCCCCCTCCAGACCTGGGGGGAGGTGCTCTCAGTGGCAATGCCATCCCTGACCCAGGACCGACCCCGGGCCATGGTGACAGCCCCACTGCCCAGCTCACTTGCACTGGCCACTGTCCACGTCACAGGTGGGATCCGTGAGCTCCTGGACACCAGGCCCCGAGCAGTTACACTCCTCACAGCCGACCAGGGGGTGGCAGCCAAAGGTCTGGGGCTGACAGACGATGCAGTCGGGCGGGACGGTGCGAGGCGGGCAGACACAGCGGCCGGTGAGCTCATCACACAGGCGGCCTCGGCAGTCACAGGCTGCAGAGCACGGGCACGGGCGTGGTGAACCCTCTGCCCCATCAGACGCCGGGGGTCCGGGCCCGAGGACACCCCACCCCACCCCACCCCGGCCCGGTTTCGCCAAGCTCCGGGCCGCCTGGCCCAGGCGGCTCCTCTGATGTGCGGTCAGTTGCCCAGAATCGCTGTCCGGTCCCCGGACCCTGTCTGACAGCGAAGCCACGGGCTGCCTGAGGTCCTACAGACGGGGCAGCACAGCTCTAGAACTTTCTCCTGGCCACCATACCCACACTTCCTTCCACTGGGAAGCCTCCCTGGGATTAGGACCTTCCTTCGCCGGCACCCCCGGGGACTGAATTACTCACGCCTGCAGCTGGGGAAGCCCCAGTAGCCAGTGGCACAACGGGAGCAGTCACGGCCGATGACATGGGCACGGCAGGGACACTGGCCCCCAAAGGGCTCACATGTGGGGCCCGTGGCTCCCATTTCATGGCAGCCACAAGGCCGAGCCCCGTTGTTATAGAAGAGAGAGAGAGAGGAGGCTGCATCGCGACAGAACTGGGACGAGCTGCTGGGGCTGGGGTGAGAATGAGGTGGTGAGGCCCAGTCCCCATCCAGAGCCCCGCCCCCAGCCCCACCCACCGCCCCGCCTCCGGCCCCACCCCACCCCGGAGCCCCGCCTCCAGCCCCGCCCGGCCCCAGCCCAGTCCACCTGATGTGGTATCCCTGGCTGGCACACTGGCTGATGAAGTCGTAGGATTTGTCCAGGGGCTCCTCTCGGAGGTAGCCGGAGCTGTAGGCCTCCTCGGGGACCACCAGCACGTACTCCTAGAGCACCAAGGCCTAGTCACCTTCCCGTGGGCCCAGGGGAGGACCCAGGCTGGGGAAGTAGACCAGAGCCTGCCGGAAGCAGCACATCACGAAGGGGGGTGGGGGCGGGGGGGTCCCTGGGACCGGCCAGGGTCCAGCCAGGCAACTAAGACGGCAATGGCTGCACCACACCCAACCCCGGGCCCCAGCAAGGCTGGCAGGTGTTGGGTGCCCAGTGGGCTGCTCAGAAGGGAGGTCGGCTTCTGGAGCCTAATGGACGCTTGGGGTTGTGATGCTCAGCGATAAAAAAGCATCCAGCCTCTTGGTGCCCCCCTCCCATCCTTGTCTGCCAGACATGCCTTTGCCCTCCCTCTCCGTCCCTCTAGGCCTCCTCCTCCGAGAAGGCCACCCTGACCAGCAGGGCTCCAGGGGGATAGCAGGCAACATCTTGGCTCTTAGATACCCTCCCCCCCCACCAGCCTCACAGCCTGGCCCGGAGGTCCGTGGAGCCCGCTCTCCCTGGCACCTGGCGTGGGGCTGGGCCACGCAGATGGACACACCCTGCCTGAGGTGACCGATGGTGTGACGCGTTCAGGACATCCATACCCGGAGACGCTAGCCCCACGTCGGGCCCCAAGACATCTGCGTGCAGACATGGCGTCCTCGGGACTCACCAGCCAGAGCCACCGGCCCTCGGGCACACGCACGGTCACGGTGAGCTCGCTGTCGGTCACATCCAGGACGGCCTGGCCCTCACACACCACCAGGGTGCGGCAGCCGTAGCCGTGTGGGCAGAAGCTGGCGTTGGCGTGGCCTGGAGAGGGATGAAAAGGCAGGTCGGCGCACACCCTCCACGCCCCACAGACCGGCCGTGGCCCCGTGGCCTCATTCCGGGGTCGCTCCCGGAGCCACCAGGGAGGAAGAGATGGCCACGGGACAGCGCCCTGCCCACTGAGGGGCGTGCATCTGCGATGCACAAGGCGGACGTGTGACCGCGCGTCAGGCCTCCGGCTGGGACCGCTCGCGCTACGTGAATCGGGTGTGGCCACACACAGAGGCCCGCTAGGCATGGGTCCCGAGCTCAGCCGAGCAAAAACGAAGCAGACACACACGTGAGAACACAGGTGCCGTCGACACGTGTCCCGCGGTGAAGCCTGGATTACCCGCCTACGTGACAGGGTGAGCCCCGACTCTGGAAGGGAATCGAGCGAATCCGGGAAGGGGGCCCGGAGGCCGGGGCTGCCGCCTGCCCTGGGCCCTGGGCCCCTCCTCTGAGAGCCGACAGCTCTCGCGACGTCCGCACCTCGCGATGACCACACGAGGGGCCGTGCGAGGAGACCCCCGACGGGCTGGCTCCTCGTCCGGGGGTCCGCCCCCACGGCCCGCCCCAGCCACTCACCCTGCCAGACTCGGCCCCCGCTGACGAGGACCTCCACGGTGAAGGTGGGGTGCGCCGGCTGGTAGCCATGCAGCAGGAAGGCGTAGCGGCCCAGCGCGGGCACGTGGGTGGTGAAGACCACAGTCCCCTGCAGGGAGAGGCTGCGCTGAGCGGGCGCGGGGGTAGGAGTGCGAGCCGGGCTGGAGGGTGGAGTCCTCCCGGCCTGGGCCCTCACCTGGGGGTGGCGCAGCAGGGTGGGCTCCACGTCGGGGTCCACGGCAGTGGAGGGCCGAGGCTGGGGCCCTGGCGGGAGCGCGCCGGGCGCGAAGTCCTGCGAGCGGGCCAGGGGGAGGCCGGGAGGCAGCGGCAGCACGCGGCAGTCCCGCAGGATGACAGGCTGGGGCGGCTTCGGGAAGCGCGATGGCAGGCAGGTGGCACTGGAGGGGGCGCGGGAGTGAGTCCCCGCGGGCCGGCTGGCGTGCCCCGCCAGCGGTCCCGGCCCCTCCCGGCCCCGCCACCTGCTGGGCTCGAAGGCACCGTGGCTGCTGACACAGCGGACCCGGGGCTCCACGAACTCCAAGCTGAATGTCTCCACGGGCACCAGGGTGACGCCGTGCTGTGGACAGAGGGCCAGGCGTGGACGTGCGCATGGGGCCCTCCCACACCCCGCGTCGGCCCCGCGTCCCGCTCTCCGCGCCTAGTCCCCGGTTCCTCTGGCTGCACGAACACTGGCCCTCGACTGCAGCGTCTAGACCAGAGCCCTTCTCAGCTCTCCTCGGGGCCACCCTCCTGTCTCCCCTCCGCCACCCATCCTGTCACTCTCTGCGGCTCCTCGACCGCGACCTCCCCCCTCGGCTCCAGCGACAGTATCTTGTGTGGCAGATACGACAAACGCGAGACACCAAAGCTGCCCAGGAAACCCCACAGCGGAGGCAGGGACACCTGCCCTGTGAGATTCCGGTAACAAAGCTCCAGAACGCACTGATGAGATGGCGCGCTCAGTGCCGGGGGGGTGGCCACGGGGGCCGAGGGGCGTCGCGGGGGCGTGCTGCTTCCCGGCCTGGGTGTGGGGGGTGAGGGAGAGCCACGCTGGGCTGTGCACGCGAGGCAGGTCTGGGTCCCCGCCACAGGGCTGAGCAGAGACGCAGGCCCCTTTACGTCAGCTGGTCGGGCGGGAGCCCTGCGGCCGTGTCTTTAGCAACACGCGTGAAACACACCGGCCCCAGAAAGCGCACGGAGGGGGTGCGGCGGGCAGCCACGGGGCTCCCTCTCCCTTTGTGAGTCTTTCCCGACATGCGACGCTTTTATAACAGCACGTGCAGGAGTAGATCCATTTTTTAAAGGGCGGGAAACGTAACACTGGTCTTGTGAGAGCGAGCGTCACCCGCCCTGAGCTTTATCGAGGGCACGTCTCCGCTCGCTCCTGGGCGTCCGCGACGTTAGCACGGCACGATGCTTCGTGCCCAGGCAGGTGCAGGGGCCCGTGTCGCGGCAACGTCGTCCTCGTTCTCAGAGCACGGAGGACGACCAGGAGCCAACGACCCCGCCGAACAGACCCCTTCACACCGCGATGTTCTTGCAAATTATACCAGGAGGCGGTTTTTTGTTAACATAGTCACTTTCTCCTCCTCTCCAATCCCCCACGCACCCCCTCCCCACGAGCCGTGCGCGCACTGACGGTGGGGCGGCTGCTGGGCCCCTGGGCTCCCCACACTCTTCTACTTCTATGCCGTCTGAAATCTTCCGAAAGGCCGGAAGCCACAGGGGGGCCCTGGGGCCCATGCAGGTCAGGGGTCAGGGCCTCACCAGGAAGAAGCGTGCCTGCTTGGCCGTGAGCCGGACGCTGGCCTCCGTGTCCAGGTGGAAGACCGCCAGGTGGTGCTGCGTGTCCAGGGCGGCGCCCCGGCACAGGGTGCTGGGGACGGGGGCGGGGTGGTCAGCGGGTGGGGCAGCCCCGGGGCCCAAGCCCTCCCACGCGTCCCCCCCAGACCCGAATCCTCTCCCACTCCCACAGACCTGTAGAGGCAGGGGTGCAAAGTGAGTGCCCCCTGCTGAGGGGCCCGCCGCGGGACGTGCACGCCTACGCCCACCTCCTGGTGGGCGTCCTCATTGGCATACTCCACCACCAGGACGTAGCGGCCCGGCTGTGGCACAGCCACCTGAAGCTGAACGTCCACCTGGGAGTGGGGGGGACAGAGGGATCAGAGGCCCCACCGGCAGAACGAGACCCCGTGCACTCCCTGGGCACCCCTGGGCACAGCCCTTACCACCTCCCCCCGACAGCCTCCCCACCCCCCAGGTCTGAGTCTGCACCTGCTGTCCTTGCCCGGGGCACTCCTCCCAGGACACCCCCATGGCCACTTGGCCTCCAACCTCTGCTCACTCCAAGCCTCCCCTGCCTTCCCAAGGCCTCTTGGCCTCAGTGCTGCTGAGTGCTTGCTGCCCGGAGGCCCAGCCCGGGTCTTCAGAGAGAACAAATGACTCTCTGCCTCCTCGTGATAAGCTGGGGGGGAGGGGGGGTCAGCGACACCCCATTTACAAATGAGGCTCCAAGGCTGTCCTGACTCCCGACGTCAAACCTGTGGCCTTGCCTGCACCTGTGTGCCGTCACCGCGGCACGGGCCCTCCCTCCCCCAACCTCCAGCCAAGGGCACACCTTCCCCAGATCTTGACCCTGCCTGCCCCTCTGTGGGGTCCCAGGGACACGCACGTCACTGCCCAGGCAGGCGGCCAGGGGCGGGTGCGAAGGGCTGAGCTGCTCCGTGGGGCACGGCCAGGGCAAGCTGTTGTCACGGCGACACAGGGCCTCGGTTCCTGCAGCTGAGGGGAAGCCACCCAGGGGCAGGTGCGTGTAGAGGAGGCAGCTGGGTTGGGGGGAGGGCGGGGGACACAGAATGCCGTCAGCAGGGACACGCAGTGGGCACAGTGAGGGTCAGGCCTCCACCCCCACCAGGCCGGCCCTCACTTCTCCCTGGAGCGCTGCTCAGCAGGCCGGAACGTGCAGGCCTCGGTCACCCGCAGCTGCAGGAGGGCCGCCTCGTAGTAGGTGCTGGGTAGAAGGACCACATAGTCCTGGCGGGCGGGGGGAGAGGTATGTACTAGGGCCCCGTCCGCGGGCCCTGATCCACCCCGCTCAGCCCCCGCCTCACCAGGAGCACCCCCTCAGCCTCCACGAGCAGGGCCCAGGCGCCGGGGTTCAGCACAAAGGGCTCCCCAAAGCCCCTCTGGGGCACGGTGACAAAGGCAGGCTCCGTGCTGGGTGGGAAGGTGACAGGCTGGCTCTGCTCCGTACCTGGGGACGTGGACCGTGAGACTCCTAGTCTCAGCCCACGGGCCACCACGGGCTGCAGCTCCCCCAGGGCACAGGCCGGCCCCCCACCCACACATGGGCCCCCAGTGGGGCTGGGGCAGAAGTGGGAGGGTAGGGGGTGGGGCAGGAGCAGCTGGGGCGGGGCTGGGCGGGACTAGGGCGGGGGGGGGGGGGGGGCAGCGGAGTGGGCAGAAGGGCTGGGGTGGGGCGGGCAGCGGGGCTGGGGCGGGGCGGGCAGCGGGACAGGCGGCGAGAGGCCCCCAGGCACTCACAGTTGGTGCAGGTGGCAAACTTGCCCTCCTCCTGCACAGAGACTCGCCCGCTCACAGTGCTGGGCCCGCGGTTGACGAACCGGAAGACGAGCCGGAAAAGGTCAGGGGAGGTCACGTTCAGCCTCACCACGATCCTGGGCTGGGGGGAGCGGGGGCACGGAGAGTCGGGGTCGCCCCTCCCTGGCCATTCCCAGCCTGGTCCCCCGCCCGCCCCGTCTGCCGGCCACAGTGGGGACTCGACGCTGAGACCTGGGCCGGGCAGCTCCCCACCCACCTGGATGGGCGACATTTGCGCGTAGCCCCTCCAGCCGAAGCTCTCGAACTCGAGGGGGTTGAAGCCGAAGCGCGCGGTGCGGCCCTCGGGCGTGGCCGCCTCCTCCAGCTCCAGGCGTAGGTCGTGTAGGTCAGGGAGGTAGTGGTCTCGCGCCGGCCTGGCCACGACAGGGGCGGTCAAGGGCAGTCCCCCGGGGCCCCTACCGGACGAGCTGCCTCTCCGGCCCCCTGCCCTCCAGCCCCCCGGGTGGGGCACCCACTCGGCACAGGTGAGGCCCTGGGTGTTGGGGCGGCACCGGCAGGCGCCCGTCCGCGGGTCACAGCCCTGTCCCAGCGCACCGCCAACGTCACACCGGCAGCCTGCGACAGGAGAGAGCCAGGTCAGTGCCGCCCACCCCCAGCCGGCCTTGGCGCTTTTCCCACACCGGGCCCGGGCCCCTGGGGCTCGGTCTACTATCTGCAGAGAGCAACGGGGCCACAAAGCCCACTCCCACGACCCGCAGGGGCCGCCTGGGGCTCCGGACAGTGATGAGACCCTGGGGCCGACTAGTGACGTCTGCCAGGGGCACGGGAGAGAGAGGGCGGCCCCCGTGCCCAGCACAGGCCCGGCCAGGCTTTCGGAGGCTGCCCGACGAGTGCCCGCACGACGGCCAGGCCCTCCCCGCGGGACGCAGTCACTCACTGCGGCAGCCAAAGTAGTCAGCTCGGTCCAGCCCGAAGAAGCCGTCCCGGCACGCTGCGCAGGCCTGGCCACACACGTGAGGCTTGCAGGAGCACTGGCCGTCGCCCTGTGGCCGGGCGAAAAGGTGAGACCGAGCAGGGAGGGTCGGGACGCGCCTGCCCCATGTCCCCGGGCACCTCGGCCCCCAGACTCACCGGCCGGCATTCGGCGACTCCACCCAGCGTGCCCCGGGGATCACAGCTGCAGCCTAGGGGAGAGGCAGAGCGGGCCTGGACCCTGCGGGGCTAGCACTCGCCTCCCTACACCGCTCCCGTGCCCCAGAGCCTCCCCAGCACTCCGACACCCACCCACCCCCAGACTCACGGGTGCAGCCCTCGGGGTTGCTGGGACTCAGCCCCCAGAACCCGGGTTTACAGCGATCGCAGCTCGGCCCCTCCACATGAGCCCGGCACGTACAAGGGGCCTGTGCCTGGGAGAAGATGAGACTGAGGGTCAGAATGGGTCCCTGCCCTTCTACCCGAAACCCTTAGCCCTGGAGCCCCGACCCTGCCCCATCTCGGGCATGTCCCCGGGATGCAGACTGAGGACCAGCCAAGGGAACAAACGGGCCCTGAGGTTGCCAAGGCGACAGGGCAGCAGGGGAAGCGATGGTCTCCCTGGAGGTGACAGGCTGAACTCCACTGAGGGCTGACCTGGGCTCACCTCAGGACGGGTGTGATCGGCCGGGGCCAGGCCGGCAGGGTGGCAGGACCCAGCTGTGGGGAGACACGGCTCTGGTCACTTCTCAGTCACTGACTCAGGGCCGAGGGCTTCCCCGGGCCCGGCCAGGACCCACGGCTCCGTGGGAGCCAGCACACGTGCCTCCCACTCATGTGAACAGGCGGGCAAACACGTGCAGGGTGCCTCTGTGCTCTGGTTCCCTCGGCTACAAAGGCACGTGCCCTCCCCCGCCACAGGGAACATGTGCAAACGTGTGGACACACGCTGTAGGCGCACAGAGCACGTGAACACGGCGAGGGAACACGCGCTCCCGAGAACAATCACGTGAAAACGTGTGCGTGCACTTACAAGGCCCACAGACGCACATACGTGGCACGCGGGCCCCCACGTGAGCACAGTGCGTGAACGGCCACACGAACGCACGCGTGAGCACACACAGCGCGTGGACGGGCGTGGGCACACAGGAACGAAGGGGCAGCTACACGGACCATGCATCCCGCGCCGGCCTCACCTTCACAGGAGGGGAAGTTGTAGGCGCCGGGCACGCAGGTGTCACATCGCAGCCCCGTCACGTGGGGCCGGCAGCTGCACTGCCCGCTCCGGGGGTCACAGGCCGCGTGCAGGGAGCCCTCGGCGGAGCAGCGGCAGGCTGGGTGAGAAAGGCAGGGTGTGGGCGGGCAGGAGGGACATGGCCGCCCACCCTCCCCCCGCGAGGACACTCACGGGCACAGTGGGGGAAGCCGTGGAAGCCGGGGCTGCATTCCTGGCAGGTAGCGCCCGTGTAGCCGGGGCGACAGAGGCACACGCCCCCTGCCCCGCAGAGCTGGTCCAGGGCACCCCGGGGGTCGCAGGTGCAGGCTGCAGGTGACACGGGGTTAGGCCCGGGGCGCCTGTGGGTGGCCCTCCCGCTCCACCCGGGGCCCCGCCCTGGCCCTCCGCTCACCGTGGCAGTCGGGGTAGCCATGGTGGCCCGGGCTGCAGCGGTCACAGTGAGGGCCGTCGAACCCTGGCCGGCACGGGCAGCGGCCGGCCTCATCACAGCCCTCGGGCAGGGTCCCCACGGGGCTGCAGCCACACACTATAGAGGGAAGGAGCGCATGGGGGCCCCCTGAGCCGGGCAGGCCACACCCTGGGCCCCACACACCCCCGTGCCCGCTGGGCTGGCCTCGCTCACGCTGGCAGAGAGGAAAGTGGAAGTATCCCGGGGCGCAGCGGTCACACGCGGCCCCCTCGAAGCCCTCCCGGCACGCGCACTGGCCTGAGTCAGGGTCGCAGTCCCCTTCCACCGCTCCGGGGCTGGAGCACCGGCAGGCTGCAGGGAGGGGTGGCCGCACTCAGTCAGAGAGGGCGCAGGCTCCGGGGGCCGCACGAGGACAGACACGGGGCCACACTCACGCTGGCAGCTCGGGCCGTAGAACCCCGGGGCACAGAGCTCACAGTGGACGCCCTGGAAGGCGGGTTTGCACACGCAGCGTCCCACCCGCGGGTCCTTCCGGCAGGCGTTGCCCTGGGTCCCGGCGGCGCTGCAGTCACAGTCTGGGGGGTGAGAGGGGAGTCTCAGGCGCCTCGCAGACCCCAGCCCTCCCCGCCGGAAAACCTCTTCTCTCCGCAAACTCTCCTTACGCCTCATGCGCTCACACAAGAACGAAAGGACAAAAATCCCAAGAAGGCAAAGCCCACGTTTCTGGAAAACTGCAAGCAAGGAGATCAGGACGGCTGTAGTCCGGGTAATTAGTCGTCGCTAACACAGCTAAGTCAACCGCAGGCATTCGCCCCACCAGAGAAAACGTACAAACAAAATCGTAGAGAACATTGTAGTCTTTATAAATAACTCCGTGGGTTGGAGAGAAGGAAGAAAAGTGAGCCAAACGTCTCAACTTTGCCTGAGAAGAGGTCGTAAATGCTATTTAATTTTTGTCGCTTGTAGAAGATAATGGTTTGATATTTGTCAGAAATGGAAGGGTGACCCCGGGCTAGATGAGGAGACAAAAACGGAACTTGTGACCCCCCGAGAAGGAAACACAAACCATGCAAAACCAAAACACGTTCTGTTGCCCAATCTGGCCAGACGCGGGAAGGAAAGACCCCGCGGGAGGAAAGAGGACACAGCCAAGAACAGGAGCCCCGACTGAGGCCACGTCCCTGCCGGCCACGTCTCCTTTCACAAGATAAAACTCAGAGGCCTCCGTTTGGGTCCTGAAGAGAAACCAAGTGCCACTGGCACCGCGCAGTCGTCACAACGGCCGCCCTAGACGCGTCCCCGTGAATCAAAACCACCCCTGGTCGAGACCCAATGCTTCACACGTTGCTGTAACTAAGACAGAATGAAAATAATAAATTCAAGAAGTGATTCAAACAGTAACAACACAAAAGAAAGTAAAAAGACCAAGATACCGTGTGATCTCACTTATATGCGGAATCTAGAACAGAAACCAAAAACCAAGCTCACGGGTACGGAGAACACGTTGGCGGCTGCCGGGCCAGGGGTGGGAGAAAGGTGTGAAGGCGTCCAAAGGTATAAGCTTCCAGGTGTAAAAATGGGAAAGCTGTGGGGCTGTGATGTGCCGTTCACTGTGCTGGATGGCATATTGGAAATTTGCTAAAAGATCTGAAAAGGTCTCATCATGAGGAAAAAGTAATTCTGTAATTGCGTAGCGACAAGACGCTAAGCACGCTTACCGTGGTCATCGTCTCGCAATATGTGCAAATATCAAACGAAGACGGTGTCCACCTGAAACTCCCCGGATGTTGAACGTTAACTACGCTTCGATTTTTTTTTTAAAAAGAAGTAGAAGGAATTAAAGATTTTAATTCAAGGTTTTCAATACTAGGAAACAAAATCTCTCCCCCAAACTACAAACAGAGAAACTCCAGCAGGTCTCATAGGTGGAATCTTAAGCTGTGTTTTGGAAACGCCAATATATTAAGCAAACTTCCAGGAGAGGAAGAAAGGAAAAGAAAGGAAATGCAAACAGACAATGAGAGAAACGAAAGGGAAGGTAGAAATCATGACAGACCGCTGTGTGTGGCTCTGTACCACTACGTTTTAAAATCCAGGGGCACCTGGGTGGCTCAGTCGGTTAAGCATGCAACTCTCGATTTCGGCTCAGGTCTATCCTGACAGTGCTGATCGTGTTTGGGATTCTCTTTCCCTCTGTCTCTCTCTGCCCCTCCCCTGCTCAGTCTGTCTCTCTCAAAAAAAGTAAACTTAAAACCTCTTTAATAAAAAACAAAACAAAACCAAAAGACACAGGCAATTTGCTAAGAAACATCAATGACCAGAATGGACTTAGGCTGAGGCAGGAAATCAACAGATACAAAACCACGGGAGGAACGAGAACCACAGTCGAAGACTTCCAGTAAACAACAGGTGTCAGGGCCCGTGGCCTCAGAAGTCCCATCAAACTTTTAAGAAATGGGTAATTCCCGTGATTTTTAAACCGCCCAAGCGAGGGTCATTTCCCAAGTATTCTACAAAATGAATTACAAAATGAAAACCAGATGGCACACACACCAAAGAAAAACACCAAGAAAACCCTCAACCAGTCTCCCCGACAGATACAGACACAAAGGTCTGCGTTAGGAAAGACACAATAGGGGCGCCTGGGTGACTCAGTCGGTGAAGCGTCCGACTTCGGCTCAGCTCATGATCTCACACTCTGTGAGTTCGAGCCCCGCGTCGGGCTCTGTGCCGACAGCTCGGAGCCTGGAGCCGGCTTCGGATTCTGTGTCTCCCTCTCTCTCTGCCCTTCCCCCGTCTCACGCTCTCTCTCTCTCAATAATAAATAAACGTTAAAAAAAAATTTAGGACAGACACAACGGAATTCCTTGGACAAGGAGCAGACTGCCCTGGACACCCCACCAGCATGGCCGTCGTGGAGTGCCAACCCTGGGCCACAGGGACCGGAGGGCTTTGGGGAGTTATGCTGGGGCTCAGCAAACTGCAGTCCAAGGGCTTGGCTCCCCTGCCTGCTTTGCAAATAAAGCTTTATTGGAACACAGCCAGGCCCATTCACGTTCACACAGTCCACACCGCTTTCCAGCTATGGCACACGACAGCGGGGCTCACGAGCCGCGACAGGACATCTGGCCCTCAAAATCAAAGGCAGGCCCTGTCTGGCCTTTTCCGGAAGAAGTCTGTTGACCGCTGTTTACGCCACTGACGAAGAACAGACATTTAAATGTAAAGAAGAGACACAAGAATAAGTGAGTTTAGGGCGCACCACCTCCCTACGACTGAGTCAGACGCAAGTGTCGACAGAACCACCGGAGGGTTAAAACGGCAGCACAGGAGAGAAGAGTCCCCAAGACACAAGGCAGAGGACCCTGCCGGTGGAGGCACCGGCATGTGAGCCACGCGTCGTTTGCTGAGCGCGCAGAGAGCTCAGCCCCGCCAGCAACGTGGATGCCGTTACGGAAGAAAAACACCTGCCCATCAGACTGGGACACACCATCTGCTGAAAGGCGCGCCTGATTCCAGAAAGACAAGGGGGAGGCGGTCTCTGACAGGTGAGCGTCCTGCCCGCTGGGCTGACGGTCGCAAGCAGCTTGCGTCGCTGCGGTGGTGCCCTGAGCATCCGCTGATGCCGCTAACGTGACTACACTGGACTCTATTTCGTTTCAGAGAGCGGTTTGGCAACCTGCCGCCAAAAATGTCCCTGAACATGCATGTCTAGTGACTCAGAACCTTCTAGGAAATTGTTCTGCAGAAATGATTGAGAATTGATGGAAAGTTTTAGCTACAGGGATGTTTATCGTAGCATTTTTTTTTAATTGGAAAGAACCTAAATTTCTAACAATTGGGAGTGAAGTAAACGCTACATCTGTTGGGATGACACGGAACACGAAGGGACACGTCTGCAGGGCCACAGCGGCCACAGCGGGTGGAAACACAGTTACAAAGCTCATGTACACGTGGCTGTCTGCAGAAGTGTGCACGCACACAGGGAGGTCCTGGCTGTAGGAAGAGGGCTTATTTGTAAATGGCGCAATCTCGGATATCTTTTTTTTTCGGCTTTATACTTACCCATCCTTCCGGAGGGTTTTTTTGTTTTTTTTTTTAGCACGAACATGCATTATTTGCATAAAAATACAAGAACCAAAGGGCACCTGGGTGGCTCGGTCAGTTAAGTGTCTGATCTCTGATTCCATCCCAGGTCACGATCTCACAGTTCGTGGGTTCAAGTCCCAGGTCAGGCTCTGAGCAATGACCACGTGGAGCCTGCTTGGATCCTCTCCCCCTCTCTCTGCCCCTCCTCTGCTCCACTCTGTCTCTCAAAATAAACTTAAAAAATACACAAGAGCCAAAAGTAAGGTGAGCACAGTGAACCCTCCCCCTCCCGTGGGGTCCTTCACGGGGCTCCCCCCGCCCCACTGCTCTAGCGGAGCCCAGGGCAGGACGGGGACCTCGGGCGACACTTACTCACGATCTGTCCGGCTGGCAGCACCTGTTCCCCGGTGTGGTTGGGGGAGGAGGACGACGCCGCTGAGGGAGGAGACGCTGCGCGTCAGCCAGGTCGGCTCAGCACCACTGGACACGCGGGCAGGACCGGAGGCTCCACCCTGGGTCCCCCCACCTCCCAGGGCTCTGGGGACCGAGTCCTGCTCCCCCCCCCCCCCCCCCAGGCAGACGCCCTCACGGTAGCAGCGCGGGAAGCTGGCGAAGCCCTCGGCACACGCGTCGCAGCGCTCCCCGGTGAAGTTGGGCCGGCAGTAGCAGCGGCCGGTCAGATCTTCGCACGTCCCGTCTGTGAAGTCCGACTCGCAGTTGCAGCCTGGACGGGCCGAGGCGTCGTGAGACGGCAGGCCCGGGGCCACTGGGCCGGCCCCGGGGAAGCCGGGCGAGACCCCGGCCGGGCCTCCCACGGCGGGGCGGGGACCCCAGCGGAGCAGGGAGCCGGAGACCCCGGACGCCCCCGCCCCCGGAAGGCCCCACCCGGGCCAACCCCACTCACGGCGGCAAGCGTGGGGAGAGTCAAGGGGCTGGTCCGGGGCACGGAAGAAGCCGGGCAGGCAGCGTTCACAGTTGATGCCGGTCGTGTGATGCTGGGGTGGCGGATACGGGGCCCCTGAGCCCGGGCGTGCTCCCCCACCTCCACCCCCGCCCCCCGCCCTGGGTGCGCAGACTGCGTGGGGCCCTGCCCACGCCCCCCAAGAGCCCCGCCCGCGCCCTAGTTCCCATCACGCCCCCATCCCACCTGGCAGTCGACGCACACGCCCCCGCCCTGGTACGCGCCGTCCAGGTTCTGGCTGGCGTTGCGCCGGTCCACCTCCGGGTCGTAGAAGCAATCGTGGGCATGGCCGTGGCAGTTGCAGGCTGGAGAGAAGGGGCGTGGCTGTTCACAGGCCCTCCCCGACCCCCTCTCGCGGGAACCCCCAGGGCATACCTCACAGACCACGGGTGACCCCGGGTGTGGCCCGGCTGGGGTGGGGGGCGGAGCCCGCCACGTGGCCAGAGCACGCTGACGGAAATGGCGTGTGAGCACGTGTGTGTGCGCACGCGGGCACGCGCAGGGCACTCACACTGGCACTCGTTGGCGCTTTCGGTGGTTGCCGGCTTCCACGGCTGCTGGTTGAAGCCTGGGCAGCAGCGGTCACAGGAGCCCCCACATGTGTTGTGCTGACAGGCACACTGAAGCCTGTGGGGGACACGTGAGACAGGAGGGAGGGGCCCCACCGTGGACCCACAGGGACACGAGGAGAAAGATGGCAGGGGCTGTGCACAGCCCCCACGGAGGATGGGAGGAGGGCCCAGGACGCGTGTGAGGGGGGCTGGGACAGGGCACTCGGTGGCAGCGTAGGTGGCCCCTGCCTGCAGGTCAGCCTGGAGCCCCAGGTCCTTCTTGATGGAGCTAAGCCCTCCTCCCTGTGGCCGGGCCCTAAGGCCGAGCCCACAGCCTCCCTGGGCCAGCTCCAAGGCCCAGGTCTCACTCAGCAGTATGAGCTCAGCCAGATACCCCCAGGCATCCAGGGTGCCGCCCCAGGGGCAAGTGGCCAGGAACTGCTTCCTCTTCCAGCGGGGGTGGACACCAGACGGCTGGAAGCCCGCCTGCTGTGCTGGAGAGCAGCTCCTGTTGGCTCAGTGGTCAGGGGGACAGCTGGCCGCAGCTGAGGACTGAGTTTGCAGAACACCCATGCCCAAGCCCCACCCGACACACACCTCCGTCACTCAACCGAGGCGGGGGCAGGAACCACAGCTCGGGGCTGCTGACTCTGGTCCCGGGCCAGCACCGCAGCTGCAGGCACTGTGCGTGTCCTGAGCAGGACCTCAGAAGCTGGTCCACGGAGACCCAGGCCTCAGATCACACGGATCCAGCCCCTCCCCCCAAAGTGTCTGCAGGGCCTTGGGAATCAACACTGCTCGCCCTCAGGGCCAGGGGACATCTGGGAAGCCTCCGTGGAAGAGGAAGCAGGAGTGGCTGCCACAGAGAGGTGGCCCCAGGAAGCCGGTCTGTCTCCACCCCAGCTCTGAGGGTCCGTAACGTAGAGTCCGCACCTGTTGTTTGGTTCTTCCACGGTCCACACGGTCAGGGCACCAAAAATTAATCTAAAAAGTGGTACTGGGCTAGTGATACCCCGGGGTGTTTGGCAAAGGCCCTCACAAAACTACTCTGGAGTGATCGTTCCCAGTCTGGGGCCCAGCAGCAACACAACACGCAGCCCACACAGCAGATCAGCAGGACATGACCCCAGCAACTTGGGGGCAAATGGGAAGAAACCAAAAACACGAACGTTTCAAGTTACAACCAAAGGAACCTAAAACAAAACCTGCAACGCTATGAAAAACAGGCAGGTGTAGCCAAAGAACCAATGAGAACTTCTATAAACAAAAAATTCAATCACCAAAATTCCAGATAACGGACAGGCTACTCTCAGCTGGAGGTTCAGTGACCTAAACTAACCACCTAAAGGCAGCTCAGAAAACCGATAGGGAAGCACATGTGAAGCCGGAGACAGAAGGAAACCGTAAGAAGTTCCTGTCTATGGAACAGAATTCTGGAAAAAGAAAAGAGGTGTAAGGGGCAAGGTCAGAGCCGATGGCCAGGAATGGTCCCGAACCAACAAAAACACTCTCTCAGATTCAGAAAGCATGAGTTTGAGCAAGAGAAGACAGAACCACTCCTTGATGCCACAGAGATATTCTGCAGAGAAGGTCACAGAACCATCCAGAAGGGGCAGACAAACCAGAGGGGCAACGATGCATGTGACAGTGACTCTCCCACCCATTGAGGACACCAAGCGACAGCGAAATGCTTTCTCTGAAGTGTGAGAGACACAGCCGTCAACCAGAATTCTAGTCGGCCAAGCTACCCGCCCACCCAAGAGTGGGGACAAAACAGCCACAGACAACAGCCGTCATCAGAGACCACACATTCCCACTGGACGGAAGCACCATGCACGAGGTCAGAGCTCTTGGGCGCTGTGTCATCAGGGCCACAGAGCAGCTGGTTATGCTTCGATCTGGTCACGTATGCCCGACGCTAAGCAAGGGTCTCACCACTACAGTAAACAGCACGGCCACCGGCCAAATGTCTGCGTCCCCCAGAACTCACGCATGGAACCTAGCGGCCAAGGTGACAGTACTGGGAGGTGGGGCCTTCGGGGGGTGATTAGGTCTTGAGGGTGGAGCCCCCGTTAGTGGGATCAGTGTCCTTATGAAAGGACCTTAAGAGCTCCATCACCCCCTGTCACGTGAAGATACACCAAGAACCAGGAAGTGGGCCGCCGTGGCCTCCAGAACAGTGAGAAGTGTGTTTCTGTTGTTGATAAGCCACGTGTCTATGGTATCTCATCACAGCGGCCCAGACAACTGACACAACGACACAGCAACAGAAAGAAAACGTGTAACTTCCAAATCAAAGGAAAGCAGGAGAGTGAGTGAGGGGTTCTGAACAGAGCCAGGCGGGTAGTGGTGGTGGTGACGGAGATGGGGGAGAGGGTGCAGGGGGCTTGGAGATGGTGGTGATGGTGGTGGTGGTGGTGCAGGTGGAGAAGGAGGAGGTGCGGGTGCTCCAGGTGGAGGAGGAGGAGGAGGAGGAGGAGGAGGAGGTGAGGGTGCTCCAGGTGGAGGAGGAGGAGGTGCGGGTGCTCCAGGTGGAGGAGGAGGAGGAGGAGGAGGAGGTGGGGGTGCTCCAGGTGGAGGAGGAGGAGGTGCGGGTGCTCCAGGTGGAGGAGGAGGAGGAGGAGGAGGAGGTGAGGGTGCTCCAGGTGGAGGAGGAGGAGGAGGAGGAGGAGGAGGTGAGGGTGCTGCAGGTGGAGGAGGAGGAGGAGGAGGAGGAGGAGGTGAGGGTGCTCCAGGTGGAGGAGGAGGAGGTGCGGGTGCTCCAGGTGGAGGAGGAGGAAGAGGTGAGGGTTCTCAAGGTGGAGGAGGAAGAGGAGGTGAGGGTGTTTGAGGTGAAGGAGGAGGAGGTGTAGGTGCTCCAGGTAGAGGAGGAGGAGGAGGTGTGGGTGCTCCAGGTGGAGGAGAAGGGGGAGGTGCAGGTACTCCAGGTGGAAGAGGAAGAGGAGGTGTGGGTGCTCCAGGTGAAGGAGGAGGTGAGGGTGCTCCAGGTGGAGGAGGTGGGGATGGTGCAGGCCGAGGCGGGGGAGGAGGCAGAGACCCACGGGAGATGGTGGGTCGGGGGCTGTAAGGGGCAGAGCCTCCCCCCCGCCCCGGAGGAGGGCAGAGGTGTGGGAGATGGGAACAGGGAGAGCAGAGCAGGCTGGAGCTCTGGGACGTGGCATGGGGGGGGTCGGCGTCTGTCGTTCTGGGGCAGCCGCCCCGTGGGCACCACCCCTCGTGCCCCACAGGGTGAGCTGAGCCCCGTCCACACCCGTGTGCAGGTGAGTCAGAGCAGATACCGACGCCTTCCCGGCAGGCAAGGGCAGGCCCGCGTCTCCTCCGAGGCCGGTCTGGCGCCCAGCAGGCGCCTCTGCCAGCTGGCACGTGTTCCCACTTGGCACCCGATCTCCCAGAGCAACTAGCGGGGCCCGAGCTCAGCAGCCGACGCTGCCGGCGAGGGCCCGAGTCGGGGCCACAGGGCCGCAGGACGGGCCGGATGGGTCCGGAGGGCCACCGGGAGGCGGGCAGCCAGCCTGCGTCCTCCGGCCAGGTGAAGGTACCCTTCCCTCCTCAGACCCATCGGCCGTGTCTGAGGAGGCCTGGGGCTCGCCGCTCATGAGGCCACGAACGGGGTGACCTCCCCTGCTTCCGGGCTTCATCTGCACCCCCCCGTAAGTGGGGGTGTGGACAACGGCCTGCAGAGAGCACAGCGCAGGCCCCCACCCCAAATGCATGAGGTGGGGGCTGCGGGATTTCAAGGCCAGGGAAGCGGCAGGGGCGGCCTGCTAGCTCCCCGTAGCGGGCAGGGGTCTCCACGGGCCCCCCATCCAGACTCGGCTACATCTCTTGGCACCTCTGTCCGCCCCGGACCCGCCTGGCCCTGCAGCATCAGCCCCGCAGGGACCCCACACTGGGTACAGGTTCGCACGTTCCCGGTCTCCCCAGAACAGATGCTCCCGGGCCCGTGCCTGCGGTGGGGGACGAGGTCAAGCACGGGGACAGCAGAGCAGGTATTATTTGTGTCCCGAGGGAAGGGAGAGGACTAGAGAACAAGGACGTGCAGTCTCAGGCATGTCCCCACGCCCGCCCGACTCCCCTGCTGGGGCGGGAGAAGCAGCCAGCCCGGAGGGCCGAACAAGAACCCCCTCGCTGCCGGCCTCTGGGCAGACGGGTGCGAGCCAGGCCCAGGGCCCCCTGGGGAGCCGCACGCACGCTGCCCCCCCGCTTCGCCGCGCGTGTGAGCAAACCGAGGCCGTGGGACGGCAGCCAGGGCGCGTCATCCGGGGACGTGGTGGGCGGCGGCACCGGGTCTCCAAGCCCCGGAGCGGGGAAGGGGATGAGGACTGGCGGCAAGAGGCGGGCCTCACCTGAAGGGGTCCGTGGGGTCTTGGGAGTCACAGACGTCCGCGTGGCCATGGCAGACGCAGCGGCCACCGATGCTGATGTCCTTGATGCTATAATAATACTGCACCCGTGGGCGGTGAGCACCATGGCCCACCCACACCAGCCCCGGCCCGGCCAGACCGCCCCTGGGGCCCACCGGTCGGCGTCTCACCCGGCGGGTGACGGTGGGGTCCCGCAGCGCCTTGCCCATGAGGTGGCCCAGCAGCGTGTTTGTGCGCAGGAAGCGCAGACGGATGTTGGTAGCTTTGGTGAAGTCACGCAGCAGGGGTGAGTAGGAGAAGTTCATGGCCCCCGGGCGCCCGTTCACCAGGGATACCACAATCTGCACACAGGGCAAAGGGTCAGGCCAGGGTGTGGGCCGCCACCACCGGACCAGCAGGGACCGGCCACCGTGCTGCCCCAGAGCCCACCTCGCCGTTCTCCAGGGGCACGATCCGAGAGTACTCGGTGGAGCAAATGACGTGGTCGTCCCGCGTGATGCGCTCCAGCGTCTGTGGCCCGAACCGCTCAAAGCAGTCCCTCTTGGAGGCTGTGGGAACCGGGCGGGAAGGTGAGGGCACGGGGCCCCAGCGGCACCCCCCGACACTGCTGTGCCTCGACGGGCCACCCCGCCCGGCCCCACAGGCAGTTGTTGCAGGGGCGAGGCACCTGCTGAGAAGGGAGCTTCCCCAGGAGGGCGTGGCCCTCGCCACGCCGGCCTCTCTCTGCAGAGAACAAGTGCCCCCCCCCCCCCCCCCCCCCCCCCCCGCAATGGCCCTCCTCATCCCGTGCTTGGGGGACCATTCCCAACTGCCCTGTGGAGGACTCCCCGCCCTCACTCTCGCCCCCGGAGTTCTGAGGGACCCGTGACCCAGGCCCACCCAGCGGGAGCGTCCCCATCAACATGGCCGGTCATGGTGGCGCTGGACAGGTGCGCCCAGGGAGACGTCAGGGCTCCTGACCGGCTCCCCTTGTTGCTCCTGGAGCTGCTGGGCCATGAAGCCGGTCTAGTGAGAGCCAAGATGTGGCACCAGAGATCCTGGCATCACCAGCGCCTGGACCCAGCCCGGACCCACGTCAGGGAAAGGAACTGCTGAGCACGCACCTGCATTTGGGACCTCACGCCCCACGGCCCTGATGCGCGGAAGCTGGGCGTGAGGGCAGGCCTGGCACTCGGGGCCCTGAGAGAGCACGGGGATGGCGGCCCACCCCAGGGGACGCCCCTGGCCAGCCCCGGCCGGGAGACTCACAGGCAAAGAACTGCCACGGCTGGTAGGTGTGGCCGAAGTCCGTGGACCGCTCCAGCACCCAGAGGTCCGGTCTCGGCGAGTTGGCGAACTTGATGAGCACGTAGGCCACGTGGAAAACCTGCGGGAGGGTGAGGTGTTGACGCCCCCAGGCCCCCTCCCCTCAGCTCAGGGCCTGGACGGCCACCCCACCCCGTAAGGGGGGGCCCTCTTTTCCCACGCTGGACGTCCGTGGGCTAGGCCCACGAAGGCCAGCCGGCTCGGGGCACAGCCCCTTGGCTCAGGCCTGTGGCTGCCGAGGCCCATGCTGGGGACACAGAGACTGAGGGTGGGAACCCCCATTTCTGACAGTCTCCCCTCCTGGGCCTGGGGTGCCTCCCTCCACCTCTGCCCCAGCGGCACATGGGTCAGGCTCTAAGTCTGCAGGCAGGCCTGGGGGCCGGGGTAGAAGGGGCACAGGGGCAGTCTGTCCACAGTGCCCAGGCAGCGAGGCTGGCCGGCCAAGTCAGGGGCTCATTCCACTGTCCCCGAGGCTCTGGTGGCCGGCCTGGGCAGGTGGCCAGACGGTAGCCCCAGCTCCCAAATGAGCCTGGCCTCCTCAAACAGCCAGCAGCTCCCGGAACGGGGCCCCTCTCCAGCCTCACCCCGGTCACCCCCATGGCACTCTCAGAGCTGACTCGGGACCAGCTCCCTCTCCCACTGACCGGCCCACGGCCCCGGAGGCCCCGACGGCAGGTCCCTGTGCTCATCAGGAGACCCCAGTGGGGCAGAGGGGCTGGACCATAAGCCCTCTCAGATCTGGGCCAAGGAACCCTCGCCAGCCCAGGAGCTGGTACTTCACAGGGCCCGGGGCGTGTCAGGGCGGCACCCAGCCTGGGAAGGGCAAAGCCGTTCCCGCAGAGGCACCCAGAATCCCTCAAGCACCGGCAGGCAGCACAGGGGCACCTCTCCTGCTCTGCCCCAGCACAACCTCACTCCAGGGAGGTATGCCTCTCACCTCTTCCTCACCGGAGGACAGCATCCCTGGATGTCCCTAATGTCTTGTGCCTCCAGGGGCTTGGTGGGGTCCCTCCCCTGTCGACTGCTTCCCCGGCCCTGCAGCCTAGCAGGTGTTAGCCTTGATCCCCCAGCCCCATCCGACACGGGATCCACAGGGCAATCGGGACACCTCCTCGGGGAAGCCCTCCTGACTGCAGCCCACCCATGCTGGCTCCGGAGGCCCCGGTATGCAGACACATGGGGCGAGGTAATGAAGGAGCCCCTTTCAAGAGGCAGCGCCCCACGGAGGCTGGAGGACCCTTACAGGTTGTGGACCCAGCTCCTTGGGGGTGCGGCGCATGGCAGGGGGTCCCCACATCAGCATCCAGAGCCCCCAACCCTGGGCCACAGTTCCCAGGAAAGGGCTCTGGCTCACTGAGAACAGCCAGGAGGCTCAGGCGCCTGCCCGGCCGTGGCCTGGATGATGAGGCTGGGCCACCGAGACCCCTGAGAGGCAGAGTGGCTGAGGAGGCCCACCCTCGCACACCAGCCGGGCGTGACTGCCCTGCCCCTGCACACATGCTTCCGGGGGGTGGTGTCCCTGCACCCACCCGGCCTCAGCCTCCCCTATGTGCTGACGGGATGGGGGAGGGACAGTGTTTTCCAGGCCTCGAAGCTCTGAGGGCCAGTGAGCGCCTCCCCCTCCCCCAGCCCTCTGCCCCGCCGCTAAGGGAACAACAAAGCCGGCAGGGCCACTGTGCAGGCTCTGCCCGTGCAGGGTGTGTTTGGGCTCCAAGGAGACACGGGCAGGGCGGGCAGTGGGACTCGGACGGCCCCTAATCTGCACAGGGAAGGCTGGGCACTCAGGAGGGGCGGGGGGTCCCACACAAGACCAGACAGAGTGAGCAGACAGGCCGCGTGGGGCGCCCACACCCCCACTCCAGGAGCACTCCCAGGGCCCCCCCAGGTAGGCAGTGGACGGTGCAGCAGCCTCAGAGGTGACGTCACCCATCAGGCCCCCCACCGTGCCCTCAGCAGGGCCCCGCCAGCGCCTGCTGCGCCGGAACAGAGCACTGGGGCCCCACGGGACGAGGCAGGGGCCACTTCAGGGCTGCCCGAGGCCCACAGTCAACCCCCATCAACTGAGGCTGCCGCGGTGATCCTGTGAGGGAAGGTGGGCACGGGCCGCTAAGAATGGGGGGAGGGGGACGGGAAAGTCCCAGGCCCCTGGGACACACCCGTTCCGAGTCCTGTCATTCCCAGAAGGCCTGGAGTTTTCAGAGACAGGCCCAGCTGAAGCCAAGAGCCGCCTTTCCCCGGGGAGGGGGGTGGGGGCGCGGGCTTCTCCACCCACAGCCAGGCTCTGAGGTCATCGTCCGTTCAGTGCTGCCCGCGGGGAAGGGGCTGGGTCTCTGGGGCACAGACCCCACACCCAGACTGACACCTTGGCCAGCCCTCAGGCACTCCAGGGAGCCCCGGGGACCTCCAATGGCCCCTCCCGCAGGAGGGGTCTTTGTGCGGGAGGAGGGGGGCATGGCAGGTGGAGGGGGGGCCCCGGGTGCGTGTCAGGTGCCCACAGGCTGCTCTTGGGTGGGGGCGGCAGCTCGGCCCCCAGCAGAGGCCCCGAGGAAATGAAAGGTTCCCGCCAAGCCCCCTGGGACCCACCCCCGCCTTTCCCTGAGCGAGGCCACCAGGCTGCGCCCTCCGCTGGCCGGCTCTGTCCCTCCCCCAGGTCGGCAGCCGGTCGCATTTTTCCCAGCTCAGGGCACTTGCACAAATATTGATTCAAACGCACGGAGCAGCGGGACGAGGGCAGCACGGAAACTTCCACCCCGTGCGCAGCGCCCTAGACGCGAGCAAGACCCCTGCCTCCGTCTGTTTGCCACCTCGTCACCGGCCTGTCACCCGGGGGGCCCCAGACAGCTGTGCCCACGGCCCCAGGCTGGAGGGGACGTAGCCGTGCACCCAGCCTTCCCCATCTGTCCCCAACTGGTTCCGGCTGCCAGGGCCGCACAGCTGCCCTGGATGTGACCTGGGAGCAGGAGCAGACCCCTGGCCTCCCTGGACACGGCCCTCCCCCCGCCCGCCCGCCCGCGGGGCTCCGCTGCCAGCTGGGGCTGACCTTTCCCGCTGCTGCGAAGTTCTGTGCAGAAGGAAAAAAATGTCTTTTAAAGCTAGAGCCAAACAAAAGCCTCCGAGTTATTTTTAAAAATCTGGCTATTCCGGGGCAGGCACGTCTCCAGGACGGCAGCCAGACCTGCCTCTCGGCCGCCGCGCCCCCTGGCCCCCACGCCCTCCTGACCCGGGAGGGCACGTGCCCCGGTGGTGACCACTGCCTGAGGGGGGCTGGGGCCAGGACAGGAGGCCCAGAGACTGTGGTGGCTGTGCATCCCCTCCCTGGACACAGCACAGTCGGAAGACAATCATGGCAAAGGTGCGGGTCAGGGCGCGGTGTCTCTCCGAAAGCTCCGAACGGGAAGACACCACCTGTCCCTGGAGGTGGCGGGGAGGGTGCACAGGGCACCCGGTGCCCAATACATGCTCGGTGCCAAGGCAGCGGTGGGGGGGAGGGGAATGTGCAGGGGCCAGGGCTGGGGTCCGAACAACATAGGGAGGGACTCCAGACCCCACCAGGGGCCCCTGACACCCCCAGGGATGGGGGGGGGCAGAGGGTGACAGCTGGTCAGCCACCTCTTCAGTTAAGGCGCCCACATCACTAAAGGCAGGGCCACGGCTGGAACATGGGAGTGCGAGGTGCTCACGTCCAGCGCGGCCACCTCTGTCCCGGCTCATCTCGGAGCTGGAAAGACCCAGGCCAGCCCTGACGCCTCTGTCCTGGTGGGGGGGGGGCGGTGTGTGGAAGCCCAGCCCCCTCCTCCCTGCTGGGCTGGGCGGTGTGAATCACCCCTCAGTGTGTGACTCAGCCCTGGCCCTGAAGGAAGCAAGGCCCCATGCCGATGCCTGGGACATTCCCGGGATGGGCCAGGGTCCCAAACTGTGGCCCAGCGGAGGCAGGAAGTCCCTCCTAGACCAGGCGTCCGGGCTAGCTCCCTGACCTCCTGGATCCCCCCACCTTCAGGGCCCAGCACCCCCGCGTCTGCACCCCTCTAAGCAGGGACCCCATCTGGAAACATCCATGACGATCAATGCCGTGGCACGGGCCGGTGAGGCTGGGCCGGGCGTGTCTACTCAAGCCCCCAACTGGGTAAATAAGCATGGCCGTCCACACAGCGGGAACAGGGAGACTGAAAACAGGCTACATGTGGACCAGTTCCAGGAGAGGCAAGGACTGGAAAGCCACTGTCGGGACGGAGGCAGGACACGGAAACAGAGGATACGCAGAGGCGTCAGGGCCTCAACACTGCTGGTCAGGGCACCGGGTAGGCAGAGCGGCATGGGGAGACTTTCAGGGAATGGGGGGCGTGGAAGGGCCTCCGACAGGTGTTCAGAGACCCCAACCACCGAGGCCTTGAAGGAGGGTTTCGGGCCCAGCCCCAGCCCAAAGCTCACTGCCCCCCGTCCCCTCCTCCCTGCAGCCTGGCCCAGGTCAGGCCAGATGGTCAATCCCAAGCCACAGGAAGTAGAGTTTATCCCGGCGGGGGGGTGCCCAAACCTAAACAGTTTGGTCTCGGTGAGTGGGGCTGCTAGTCACCGATGCATGGGGTTTGTTTACAAACAGAAAACAGGAGGCTTTGGGGGCCACCGGGGCCTGGGAGGGGAGGCCTGGGAGGTGGCAGGGAGGTGTGTGTGCCTTGTGCTGGGTGGTTCGTGTGACCATGGGGGCCCCTCTGGCCCTGTGTCCTCTGAGTAAAGGGTCTCGCTCATTCTCGGCAGAGGGGGGATGTCTACCCCAGGGATGCCACCAGGACCCCCTCACTGTCTTCCCCCAGGGAGCTCAGCTCAAGGGGCCATGTCCGGACCAGCCCCCGCACCTGTCCTGGCTGCTGGGCTCCGTAACCAGAGCCCGGCCACCAGCCTCGGTCATACTTCCTGCCACTTCCCTTGAACAACCCCGATGACACTCCCAGGGTGCTGGCCGCATGGCCGAGTGCCCGGCTGGGCCAGAAAGCCAGGCCAGCAGGCACCCGGGGACCAGGAGGCCTGCCAGGGGAGCCCCGAGCCGGCCGGCCTCTGAGGGCATCCTGCCCAGAACCGGGGCTGGCAGGGCAGAGCCACACGGGGGACCCCAACAGCCAAAGCAGCCAGTGGGTTCTGGGGCCCTTGCTGAGGCACAAAGTCCACAGGGAGGTGCTCTTGTCCCCACTCTAGAGGAGGGAACAGCCCAGGAGGCACAGAGGCCACGTGGCCCGGCTGGGACCAAGCCCGACAACTCATCTAGAAACCAGTACCAGGGTCCTGGTCCATCCACACTGGCTCAGTTTCCCCGAGTGCCCACGGAGGGCTCACCCACCGGTGGCTACCAGCTGTGCCAAGGCTTTGTTCCTCGGCACCCTCATCGGGTGGGCGGTGGCTGCTGGCGCCCTGTCTCCCCCCTGTCCCCCACGGAGGGCAGACTCCTCACCCTGGCCTCACACCCTGATGCTGGCCCCAGTCCCTCTGTACCGTTACCTGGCCATACCTCTCAGGGCTGGGACAAAGGGCTGACCTGCCCCTGCCACAGGGCAAGAACGCAGTTGGGAGGGGATCAGCATCCCCACCTGAAGCCAGATCTGGGGAGTTGGTGGCAGTGGGCAGGTGAGGGAGAGGACCACTGAGGAGAGCCCCTCCTCCATGGCCAGGCCCCAGGGGGGTGTCTGGAAAGGGAGGGGGTCCGCCCCACAGCGACCCCCAGGTATCTGTGCCCAGCTCCTTAAGACCACTGGGCTTGGGGGCACCCGGGTGGCTCAGTCGGGTGAGCATCCGACTTCAGCCCAGGTCATGATCTCATAGTTTGTGGGTTCGAACCCCGTGTCGGGCTCTGTGCTGACAGCTCGGAGCCTGGAGCCTGCTTATTCCGTCTCCCTCTCTCTCTGCCCCTAATCCACTCTCATTCTGTCTCTGTCTCTCTGAAGAAAAATAAAAAACATAAAAAAAAAAAAAAAAAAAACCACTGGGCTCAGGGGGAAAGGCCTGGGACCCCACGGCCGAGCCCCTGAAGGGGGCAGGACCTACCTGCCAGGACCTGAGCCTGGACCTACCCTGTGGCGCGGGCCTGAGCCAGGGCAGTCAGAACAACACCCACCCTGCCCTGGGGGAAGGGGGAGCCCCAGGCTGGCAGGAGGCTCCCGGGAAGACCCCCAGGCCGGTCACTGGGACCCAGGAAAGTGCCAGCTAGTAGAGTCTTTCTGTACCCCTCCAGAGGAGGCCCAGTTCTGAGGCTGGTCACACCAGCAGCTTGGCTCTCTCAGGTCTGAGGGTTCCCAGCCAAGGTCCACAAGGCGAGCAGGGCAGGGAGCCAAGGCCTGGGCTCCCCATGCCCTTTGCAGCCAGGGCTGGGCTCTCAGAGCCTCAGTTTCTCCATCTGCAAAACGGGAAGGAGGAGGGTCCAACGGCTCCCCCTCCACGGTGAGACGGGAAAGACCACATAAGGATACGAGTGACTCAGAAAAAGAAGGGTCAGGCTCACGAGGCCCCATGGGCCCCACCGCCTCCAGACACACAGACGCTGCAGGGATCAAGCCCCCCCAGCCCCGGGCCCACCCACCATGGCTAGGAGCTGTCCTGTGGCCCACCCGCCCCCTTGCCCAGTTCTCCAGAGGCAGGAAGGCCTCCGATGCCCGATGCCAGCTGCCCCCTCCCCCTTCCCAGGGTATCCGCTCCAGATCCCAGAACAAAGGCTGCTGGCAGCCCGCCACAGGGGGTGTGCCCAGCCCCACTGCCCGCTCAGCCCGGCTTCCTGACAGAAGCCCAGCCCCACCCCAGGGCCCACGCCTCGCGGGACCGCCTAGCCCCCACGGCGGAAAACCTGGAAGCGGCCGCCCCTCGGGCCGAGCCTGTCACCCCATCCGCCCCAGGGAGTGCGCTTGGAGGGCCCTGCCCTGGGGACATCCCCAGTCTGACTGGGCATCAGCCACTCCATCACCAGGCCAGGGGGGGCCTCGAGGGCTCGGACCTAGGTCACTGTGAGGGCCGCGTTCTAGGGCCACTCCCTAAAACACCTCCCCACCACGCGCAGGCAGCTGCTGCTCTGCCCTCCGAGCCCTCGCTGAATTCCCCCTTCCCTACATCGGGGCACTGATGTCAGGACCTGCTTTCCATCCCCAGCCCCAGCAAGCAGGGCGCCCCGGAGGGACCCAGTCACTGCTCGGTGGCTCAGGGAAGAACAAGCAATGAGCTCCCTTTCCAAGAGGGAAGGTGGCAAACTCGGGAATTTCCTCCAGAATTCCGTCTTGACTGGGAAGTATCCCCAGGAAAGACATCTCTCTTCCCCACAAAGTTAAAAACTGGGTCCATGTGCCCCATCCAACTCCAAAGCACTTTATCAGGCAGGATCTGTCCTCCCCTGTCCCCCAACCCAATCCAGGCTGGCAGCCCTTTGGCCCAACCAAGACTGGGGCTTTGGGGGATCTGTCTGCAGTCAGTAAAGTCGGGGGGAGGAAGGAGGGAGGGATGAGTGGATAAAAAGAGATATTAGTGGGTGAATGGATGGATGGGTTGGTGGTGGGTGGGTGGGTGGTGGGCGGGCGGGTGGGTGGATGGATAGGTGGCTGGCTGGCTGAATGGGTGGGTAGAAAACAGGAAGGAAGGGGAGGAGACAAAGAGAGAGAAGAATGGCTAGGTGGATGGGTGAGTCAATCTCCCCCAAACACAGCTAGAAATGACCCCTCTCCCCTCTGCGTCACTTTACAGTTGGGGAAACCGAGGTTTGGAGAGTCCAGATACACATGCAGTGAAACCCTCTTGCTGGCCTGGAACCAGTCCACAAAGCAAATGTACCACCAGCCTCATCAATTCTGGCCCGTTTCACAGATGCGGAGGCCACGGCTCAGGGGCCACGGAGCCCAAAGGGGCCAGAGCTGCAGGGCGTGGGGCACGGTCCAAGTTCCTCCTTGGCCCCACTCACTGCGCCTCAGGGAGACATCGTGCCCACCTGCTCTGCGGCCACCCTGGGGTGGCCATGGAGACTGGGCCACTGTGCACCCAGCTAGGGGCCTCCCTCTCTCCCTCCGCGGCCGGGCTTGTCCCCCGGAGGAGGTGAGGAGGCAAGAGTATGCCAGCTCAGCACAGGTCCCCCCGGCTGACCGCGGAGCGGAGCAGGAGTGGGCTCCACGTCCCCGCCCTCCCTCCCATGGACCCCCACGGCGGTGCCAGAGAGAGGAGGACCCCAGGGTCCCACAGGCCCCTCCCAGACCCCTCCCAGAGGACAGGAGAGCACAGATGTGGTAAAAACCCAGTGAGCTGAAGGGAAACGGAGCAAGCCCCCTGTAGACTCGGGCCGGCTACCACCACCAGCCCGGAGGAGCCCCTGGCAGGGAGCCCATTAAAGGCGGCCGCCCCCAGCCCACCCCTGTTCCGGCCCAGCTCCTGCCCCTTCACTTCGGCGGCTTCTCCCACTGGAAATGCCAGGCCACTTGTTGGGGCCTGAACCCACCCCTTCGCTGCCCACCTTCCCCTGGGCCGGGCCTGCGGGCCTCCCGGCTGGGGGCAGAAGGTATCCCAACAACGTACCCTAAATCTGCCCATGGGGCCCGCCCTTCCGGCCACCTCACCACCTCTCCTAACACCATCAGGGTGACAGCGGGACGGAGGCTCAACCTGGAGCAGAGACCCACCAGGTCACACACCGGGACGGTGGCCAAGCCACCGCCGTGAACAGGCAGGGGTCTGGCAGGATCGGCCTCGGGGCCCAGACCCCAAGAAGACCCAGTGTTGGCTGCTTCCGGGCTTGGGCTCATCCACCTGCCCCCACTGAAGTCCCAGCAGCAGAGGCAACAGGACTGCTGGCCCATTTCACAGGCAGGACCCCAAGGCCAGGCACCTGGCAAAGCCACACGTAGAGCAGGACGCAGCCCGGGGGAGTCGGACGCAGCCCAGAGCCAGCAAGTGGGGTTCGTGTGTCACTGAGAAATGCCCGGCCCCACCTTCCTCCTGCACAGAGACCTCAAAGGCCAAGGAGAGCACAGGGCCTGGCCTGAGCACGCACACCTAACCCCAAGGTGGCCTCGCTGCAACGCAGCTATTCCAGGAATGTCCACTTCCAGGGCCTCCTCCCACAGCCGCCAGCCGGAGCCAGGCTCCAGGCAGAGGAATTCCTCTGAGTAAACACCAGGCCCTCCTCCGAGCTGTCCCCTCACCCCATGACCCCTGGTGAGCCCCCTCCCCCCTCCTCCCTCCCTGAGTGCAGCAGCGATGTTGACAAACACACACACAGAAGGCCCCCACCCCCACGCCTCCGTCGGCCGGAGGCAAGGGGCCTGCGGCCAGCAGCCACCTGTGCCCAGCCCCCCCCCCCCCCCCCAGTCCCCAGGGCTCTCCCGGGGCCCCACGGTGAGTTCTCCAGCCGCAGCTGCAGCGGTGGGGGGTGCGGGGGCAAAAGAGGGGCCCTACCTGGCCCAGGTCCAGGGTGACGTTGACCTCATTGTAGTGCAGTCCCCGGGACAGCGGCGGACTCTGCCACCAGCGCTCCGTGCCGTCGATGGCGTTGCTCACGGGGTGTGCCCTGTTGCTGTGTGCGGCGGTGCAGATGTCGCAGTACTGGCCCTGCGGGGACGGGGTGCTCAGATGGCCGGTCTCCCTGCCGCCCACCAACCTGCCAACCCTCGTCCGCCCGGCAAACACACACGGAGCGCCTGCGATGGGCTGGACTCAGGGCACCTGGCTCGTCGAGACACGGTCACACCCCTCCCGGAGGAAACGGGAGAGCGGCCCCCTCCTAAGGTGGGAAAACCAGCGTGGGCCTCCCTGAGGAGGCAAGTGGAGTGTGCGCTCCAGGCCCCGGCCGGGAAGAAGCAAGGAGAAACGGGAAAAAGGAGGACGCGGCCAGAGCTGAGGGGAAAGAAGGCCGGGCGGGGGATGTCACCACTACCTCCCCCCCAAGCAGGGAGGCAGGGGTCCAGGTGGCCAGGACGGCTAGAGCCAGGCTGCCTCCCCAGTTCCGTCAGCAGCTCCCCCCAAGTCGGGCTCTCACCCAGAGCCTGGATTAGGGTCTCCAGAGAGACGGAATTAAGCCATTCCGGCGGCCTGTGGGGAGAGGCCCAGAGTGGAGGCGTGTGGGCAGCCGGCAGGAGAGGCCTAGACCTCCAGGCTCTGCCGCCGCTGAGCCCCTGGGACGAAGCCAGGTCACAGCACCGTGAGCCTCAGTGTCCCCATCCGAAGAGTGGGGATAACACTAGCACCTGCCTCGGCCACAGCACAATTAACGGATCCCACGTGGGGCCCAGCAGCTGCTTCTGCCACGGTCCAGCCACCTGCCGGGGGCCTATCCTCTGGGGGGGACAGGGACGTCCCTGTCAGGGAGGAGCAGGTGCTGGGAGCCTGGGGGCACGGCGGGGGGGGGGGGGCAGCTAGGCACTGGCCTCAGGCCGAGTGGAGACCCAACCCCCACCCCAGAGGAAACCAGACCTGCTATCCCTCCGCACACAAAGGCCGCCCTCTGGGACTTGGCATTGACCAAGGCCCCAGAGGCTGTGTCTGGGAAATGTGGCTGCCCCACCCCTCCCAACCTCCCCGGGGGCCAGACCTCGTCCTAGGAGTTGGAGGTAGGAGCGTGGGAGATCCCCTGCTCCCCCACTCCCAGGCCTGGCAGCCAAGAGAGCCCCCAAGCCTCCACAAATTCAAGGCGGGCCCCTGCCTCTCCTGGACCCGTCTGCCCCGGGCCCGGGACAGTGAGACCAAAATGCAACGGAGCCTGGGCACCCAGCCTTCTACCCAGCAGCCTCCAGGACCCCCGGTGCCAGGTGCTCCGGGTCACCCTGTCTCAGACCTTGTTCCCGCCTGTGGGCTCTGGACCCTCATCTCCTGTCCTGTCTCAGCTCAGATGTCGCCCCCTCTGCAGGGCCCCAGAGCTCTAGACCACCCAGGCAGCCAACCAGCCGAGCCCCGGACATCACCCGCCTCTTCGTCCTATCACAGGGCCTGAAATTCTCTGGCTACTAGTGATTCTCTGGTCACTGTCCCCTGCTCAGGGGCCCGGAGCTCAGTGGTGGCGGGACCACCGCCCAGCTCTTGACTGCGCCCCTGAGCCCGCGCCGCCCAGAGCGGCCACACCTAGGGGCTGGAGCAGCGGCCACCCGGAACGGTGGGTGTCATGTCTGTGGGTGGCTCCACGGCCAAGCTCACGTGGTGACCCCACACCCGAAGCCAGGGAGGCGGGCAGGGCCACCTGGTGGGTCGGTGGGCCTCCCAGAGAAGGCTGCCTGTGGTTAGACCCCCCGCCCCCAACCAAGCCTGGGAGCACCATGTGGAAGCTGGGTCAAGGGTCAAGGCAGGTCAGGAAAGTTTCTGCTCAGGCCCACCCAGAGGGTCAAGGAGAGCTGACTCTCTCTAGTCCCCACAAGAGGCTACGGCGGGCGCCTCTCCCGGCCGGCCTGCCAGCCCGGCTCTGGCTCACAGTGGGCAGCGCTGGGGAAACCAGGCTCCCTCCCACAGAGGGTCCTGCCGGGAACACAGTGAGGAAACAGGAGTAACACACCCCTCCCCGTGAGTCACCGCGCCGGCAGCTGAGCCCCCGACTTCCCCTGCGGGGCCCAGGGCCAGCCCGGAATCCCTGCAATGCCCACCTGAGGCCACAAGGGCCTGAATGCCAAGTTGCCCTCTGCCCGCTCCAGTGCCCGTCCTGCCCGGACAGCAGCCCCCACCCCGGGCCCCAGATGGGACGCCCCCACCAGGGGCCCTGGGGGCTGCCAGCCAGCCCCCATCCTTGGGCCTCACATCCTCCGTGACCCAGCGCCCATGCTGGCACAAGACTGAGCTCTTAGGATGGACAGAAGGTGGGGGTCACCACCCTGGCACGTCCTACCCCAGGCCCTCGGCTCCAGTTGGGGCCTGTGGGCGAGGCCCTATCACCAGCCCGTTTGAAGGCCAGGGCGGTGAGCAGGCCCTCTGCCCTTAGAGGAGAGGACAGAGGCCGGCCGGGCCAGGGACTGGTCCAAGGCCACACGGCCGTTCAGCCTGTGTCTGCCAGGCCAAGTGATCTTCCCAGGGCACCTGGCAGCCTCAGAACCGGGACGCTAACCAACAAGGGCTACGGTCGTTCAAAGGGAAGCTTCCTCCTCTTTCTCGCCCGACCATGCGCTGTGGGGGCTCACTCGGGGCCTGCTCCCCCCTGTGTGACACCACGTTTGTCAGAAGTCACTATAACTGATGGCTTCCCAGGGTCCTCAGGCTAAGCTCACAAACTCAGGTGAAGAAGGCTCTCGTACTGTGCCCATTTTGCAGATGAGAAGCCTGAGGCCCAGGGAGAGAAACTGCACAGTTAAGAGAAGCAAAAGAAAGAGGCTTTGACCAGGGGCCCCCAAGCTCCTCCTTTAAGCAATAAAGGCCCCTCCCTTCAGGGGTCTGGCAGCTGCTGCTCTGCCATCCCCCCCCTCCCCCCCCAGGTGCGCAGTGAGGAGTTGTAAGGGGGCAGGCAGATGCTCTAGAGGGACAGCAGCAAGGGCTCAGCCAGGCACTCTGGGGCAGCTCTGGAGACCCACATACAAGCTCCCTGAGACCAGCCTCTTTGACATCAACCGGATGTGGCAGGGGTGGGGGGGTGGGGGCGCTGCAGCAGGGACCCAGGTTTCCACTGCCCACCCCAGCCCGATCCTGGCCTGGCTGTGGGGCTTCCAGCAGGTTTTCCAGGCCTCAGTTTCCCTACCTGAAATGTGGGCTTGACATCTCTTATATCAGCTGTGCTGGGCTCAGAGGAGAGCACAAGGTGAGCCCAGGAGCCCAAGGGAGGTGACGCTTCTGTCCCAGGAGGGCTCTGTGGCACCAGCCCCCTCTCAGCCCCTCCGTCCCCTGGGCCAAGGGCAGTGGGCAGGCAGGAAGTGCAGGGGGCCCAGCTGAGACTCCTCCATTCATCACCCACCCCAGCTAATCCACTCTCCAACTGCCCTCCTCCCCTCCCCCAACCTCTCCTACCAGGACTGAAGGACTCAGGTTACACCAGCCCCGGGCCCCCACTCTCCCTAAGGTTCAGCAGGGGTGTCAAGGGGCCCCCGGAGCAGACCCTACCCGCCCCTGCCCCCGCAAGGGTAACCCAGGCCCCCAGCCCTCAGCTGAAGTCCAGAGCGTCTCAACGGCCCTGCTTCCCTGGTCAGGTGGTACCGCTTGGCCCATTCTCCACCTACACACTTGTGGCGGGGTGGGCATGCCTCCAGGGGGTCTTCAGGGTTGAGACCACGTCTCCCGAGGGAGACGGAAGCCCACAGACTCAGCACCTGCGGGGCAGGGACGCTGCCCCCGATTGAGTCTGCATTTTCCATGCTCAGCTCCAAATACCATTGTTTGCTTGCCCGCCCCCCGCCCCCAGGGTCCCACCAAGTCCCTAGACCTCCAGAGAGAACTTCAACCCTCTGCTATCCGCAGTGACGGCCTCCTGGGTCTGGCCCCTAACTCTAGGAACACCCGGCCTCAGCTCGCACCCCAGCCCCACCCCCACCCAGCAGGTTCCAGCCTGTCCCGGGGGAAGGCAGAGCGGGCCCACCCCCTCCGCACAGGCAGCCGCTGTGGAGGCCAAGTCCCGCCCTCGCCGGGAACCCCGGGACTTGGGGACACCGGGGACCGGGCACCGGGCCCCCTCCCGCCCTGCCACGGCCCGCCCCGGGCACGCTGCGTCCCGCCTTGACGGAGGGGGACGCACACTTCTCTGGCCGGGCCCGAATGGCCGAGCCGGGGTCCCTTCCGTTTCCCGAAATGCGGAACCAGGGCGTCCCTACTAGACGTGCGGGCTTCGGTCCGCACCTGGGCGCTCCCCGCCAAGTCCGCCCCGGCGCCCGGGCCCCCGCCACCCCGCCCCGCCCGGCGGCGACCCAGTCCCGGCCCGCGCGCACCTGGATGGTCTGGTTGGGGTCTCCGCCGGCCACGGGGCCGCCCACCAGCTTGCAGTAGAGGTCCTCGGTGGGGCGCGGGGCGCCGCGCGCTGGGGCCTCCTCGCCGCAGGTGGCCGACGCGGTGATGCGGGCGCCCTCGGCCAGGTTGAAGTAGGGCGGGTGCAGGCTGAAGCCGCCGCCCGCCGCCTCCCGCGCCCGTGCTGCGCCCAGCAGCGCCAGCCCGGCCAGGAGCAGCGGCACGGGGCTCCGGGGCCCCCGTGCGCACCCCGCGCAGAGCCGCGCGTCCGGCCTCGCCATCTTCCAGCTCCGGGGGACCACGGCGCCGCGGGAGCCCGGCGGGAGTGCGGCGGC
>NW_026057578.1:1623413-1630884 GCF_023721935.1 Panthera uncia | reverse complement strand
GGGCCTGGCTCCCGGTCCCGAGCGGCGCCCCCTCGGCCGCGGCGCCCGGCCCGCTCCTCCCAGCCCGGCGGCTCCGCTCTTGGTTTCCCTAACTTTGGGCACCTCTTGGCGGCCGAGCGCCCCCGGCGGCCCGGGGGCAGGCGCTGCGCCGGAGAGTCAGGCGCGCTCGCCCAGCAGCCAGCCCTCGCGGTCTGTCCCAACAGCGGCCCAGCCCGTCCACGCCCCCCACCCCAGAACCGGCACACCGTCCAGAGCGACCGCCCCGCCGGAGCCCGGACTCTTGGTTTCCCCCCGGGGACTGGATGCGGTGACCTCCGGAGACCCCTTGCAACCTCACCCTCTGTCGCTGGAGCTTTGGCTTTTCTCTCCTACTGCCCCCGAGTGGGGGCTGCAGAGAGGGATAGGAAGACCCGGACCGGAGACCCCAGGCGCCCCTGGGGCGGCCAGGTCAGATTCGACCTGGCTAGCTCCCACCTGCACCAGGCTTGGCTTCGAGATATTCTGGAATAGGGAAATGGACCAAGAGGCACAGGGCACAGGTGCCCACTGTGGGCCCCTGTGGCAAAGGGACGGTGCTCAGAGCCCTGAGGGTGCGGCGAACATCGGCTGCAAAGGACATGTATTGAGCACCTGTGGGGCCCCGGGCCGGCTGCGAGCCCACCCTTGTGCCCGGGAGGTGCCGGTGGCCTCCGCCATCTTCTGCTCGGGGCCACTCCCTCGCGCTGGGCAAGCGCTCGCTCTCTGGAAGATGCCTGGGAAATGAGACGGGGTCTAGAGGCCAGAACTCAGTTTCGGTCCCAGCTGTTTCTGGGTTTGGGTGGCTGTGGCCACTGGGTCTCCTCCCCTCGGGCTCCTGGCCCAAATCGGCCTCATGGGGAGCCTGGGGGATCGGGGAGGGGGTGTTGCGCGGCTGCTGAGCTGGCAGCTCCCCCCATTCTCTGAGCCACGCCAGCTGGGTGTATGTCCCGCGTGGGACCCCCTGGACGGTCCTCGGTGGCGGGCGGCCGGTCCTCGTGGGGTCCTGCAGCCACAGCTGTTCCGGAAAGTCGCACTATCATCCACATCTTTCTAGCTGTCCCGGGCCTCCCGCAGACCCTGTATCCCAAGGGAGCTGGGAGGCCCCCTGTCTTCCAAGTTGGGAAACAGGCAAGGGGGATGAGCCTCCTCCGCCCCCTCAGTCCGCCATAGTTTTGTCCTTCCACCTGGGGGAGGGTAGAAAGAGGCGGGTACCTTTGTAGGAGAAATTCTGAGTGGGGGAGGAGCCGGCCCAGAGGGCGGCCGGGTGGGCGGGGGGATGCGGAGATCTCTGGGGTCCCCAAGGAGGCAGGCCAGCTCATGAGCTAATTTCTGGTCCGTTGTGAAGGACAGAAAGCCACCCCCGGGCAGTAGCAGAGTTCCCAGATGGGCAATTTCAGCTGCCCCCACCCCGGGTCCACCCCCCATTGCGGACCTCACTGCACCGCGCCCTGGCCCGTGGCACCCCCTTGATAGCTGGGGGTCCTGGTGGTCTGGGCGCGGAAGGCTGGGAACCCACCCCCACCCCAGGTCAGCTTCCCAACGTCGCTGGAGGGGCCGGTGGGCAGAGGTGGTGAGTGGGAGCCCTCTGAGCCTAGCGGCCGGGCCTCCCAGTCCGAGGGCATCGAGCAGCCCGGAGGGTGGCTGCCAGAGAATGTGCTGAGTCAGCCAAGGCACCCAGCGCAGGGAGGGTTAACCCGGGGCTAGCTGCTTCCCGGCAGACAGCTGCCCTGGGAGCATCTGGTGCCTGGGAGGGTCGGGGGTGACGTGGGCAGAGGAGAATGTGGTGAAAGGGGCTGGGGGAGGTGCCCACCCTCTGCCCCCACCGTGTGCCAGCTGGTGTGCCCAGGGAGGGGAGCAGCACGGAGGATGGAGGTGTCACCCCCGCCAGGCTACACACTGGCTTCTTCCAGGGCACCTCTGGGGGGAGGTGGGCAGGGCAGGGGAGGGGAGGTCCAGCTCTGCCCACCTCTACCCGCCTCTACCTCTGATACCCATGTCCTGCTTCTGGCAAGTCACCCCCAGGTGGCCCACCCATGTCTCCCGTCTTCCTCTGACTCGCAGGCCAGCCAGCCACTTTTCCTACTTACGAGTGGGGAAACTGAGCCCAAAAGGTCTGGGGGTCAGCCAGGAGGGCAAGTTAGCAAGGAGGAGGGATTTGGTCATTCATTTTCTGCCCCCCGTTTACTGGGCACCTTTTGGGCACTAGTCCCTAATGAAGTGCCCCCTTGTCCCACTGCCCTAGCATTGTGTCACTCAGTCCAGGGTGGGCATCCCAGGGTGCGCTTCAGGATGGAGGGGCAAGGACGGACGCAGCCTGTCTTCCTCCTCCTGCGAGATTCTGGCCACCACCGGATGGGAGGTCCCAAACCAGAGCCCTCCCCACCCAGCCCCCAACTGTGCGGTAACTGGGCCCTGGGGGGGAGGTGGGGGCAGGTGGCAGCCTGAGGGGGTATGTCTGGCCCCGGCAGACTCCTCCTCCCTGGGCCAAACTGCCCCACCAGAGCCCCTCCCCCACACAGAGCCCCCTGCTCAGCCCCATCCGCAGAGCAGCTGTGGGGGAGGCGAGGGGCAGGCCGGGCACACCTGACTCAACCTGAGCCTAGTAAACTCGGGAAGCCTCTCCGGGAAGCAGGGGCCCCGGGTGCCCACTGGCTCCTCATGCAGGCCGCATCATCGTGGCCACAATCACTAACAGACGGCGGTGCTGGACCCCCCACCCCCCGCCCGTACCCACTGGGCCCTGCACCCTTGGAAGAAGCTGCACCGAGGGGTGTCCCCGCCTCGCTGTGTGAGGAGGAGGCGGCCAGGCGGCCAGGCTCTGGTCCGTCGCTGGGAGAGTTTGTCTCAGCAGGAAGAGGGCTCCTGGAGCAGCCGGCGGCGCTGTGGTTGGGAATGTCGCGGAGCACTGCCTCGGGAGGCCTGCTCTGAGGCCCTTCCAGGGAGCCCAGCTGGCGAGAACGTGCACCCCGTCCTCGGGCAGAGAGGCTGGGAGCGGGCACCGAGCTGAATGGCCACCGTCGGCCCTGGTCGAACCCAGTCGAGTGGGAGGAGGGACGCAGACCAGATGGGCATTCTGAGGACTCCCAGCTGGGAGAAGGCCTCGGCAGAGGGTTGTAGACCCAGCAGGACTCGGAGAGTTCCCGGTGCCCTCTTGGCCATCGCTCAGCCCAGAGCCTTCCCGTGGCCTTTGGCTGCCACAGTGGCAGCGGGCCCAGAGCTTGGGGCGTTGAAGGCCAGTGGGCAGAGGACAGGCCTGGAGGCGTGGGGGCCAGGACCCGGGGGCTGGAGAGGGGGCCAGAGCCGCAGCTGAGCCCCTCCCCTTAGCTAGGGGCACCGCTTACCTCCTGGGCTACCGCCTGGGTCCAAGCCCTCCCCGAAGGACAGAGCTAGGTGAGAGCCCTGGCATTCCTGGTGGGAGGAGGGCCCGGGGCACGCCTCTGGTTGTTCCAGAAGGAGTGGTACCTTGTCCTCCCAGCCTGTGGCCCCAGCTGGCCAGCGCTTTGCTCTCCCTGGCTTTGAGGACACGTGGTTCTGGGATCGATCACCCTGGGCTGCCCGGCCAAGGCCCCTACTCTGGGAGCCTTCTGACCCCAGAGCTCCAGGAGGGGTCCCTCTCTGCCTGCTGTGTGCCCAGCCCTCAGGCCATGCCCCTCACACTGCCCACTGCAGGCCTGACCTGCAGGCGTCCTCATGGTGGGAGGTGAGAGGTGCCCCGGAGGGGGCACAGACAGGCTAGGGTGCGCCCAGGGGCCAGGAGACCAGGGCTGGCCAGTCCCCCCGATCCTGGGCTCTCCCAGGAGCGTCCCCAATTAGGCTTGCCTTCTCCCCAGCTGGTGCCCTGGACAGGCCGGCTGCCCTATAAAAAGCTTGCTGACCGGGGCTGCTCAAATCAGGGACTTCGTGGCTCTCCGCAGAATGATGTACATTCAGTGTACAGAGAGTCCTGGACCAGGGGGTCAGAGTCCGGGGTCTAGCCTGGACGTCCCCCTCCTGCAGCCTTAGTGACTCTGGGTGGGTGTGGGAGAGCCCTTCCCACAATGATGTGGAGCTGCCTGGTTTTGTGAAATGCACCGAGAGCTGGAAGGAACCAGAAAGGTCAGCGTTGTCAGAGGCTGCTTTTCGTGGGTTGGAACTCTTGTGATGACGGCTATAGGCTCCAGGCGCCTGCTGGCTGCTGGGTGCTGGGTCCTGGGCTGGCCCTGCGCTGTACCCGTCCCCCCCTCACCGCAGCCCACCGGGCCCTGTGGAGCCAGGAGCCTCCCGGCTACGCCCCTCCATCCAGCCGTCCTTGGTCCTCGCCCCTCTCGTGGGACTTTGGCCTCGTTACCTCCACCTGGGACACCACAGAACCCCCCCACCCCTTTGTCTGGCCTCGGGTCTGGCCCCTCCAGGCACCACCCCGGAGAGCCAGTGGGCGTTGGCCCCGTCTCATTTCTTGGACTCGTTCATTTTATTAAATTAAATCGCAGCTGTGTCCTGTCTGTCAGTCCAGCCGTATCTCCAGGCCTGGCAGAGGGCAGGTGCCAGAGAGCGGCCACGGCATGAACTGCCCTCTCGGGTTTGCCTCCCCCGAGGCGGCCAGGCTGCGGCTCCCAGAGGAAGGCTCAGGCTCCTGGGAAGAACCCCTCATGGCTCCAGTGACCGCACTCCTGCCCCCCGTCCTGCACCCCCTCGAGGCCCGGGGTCTGTGAGCTGGAAGCCAGGGCTAGTAGGGGAGGGTGGCACCTGCGATGGGCCAGGAGTCTGCATCTTGGCAAGACACCCCTCCACTTGAGGACCCCCCTTGGCCTGCAGAACGAGCTTCTCCAACAAGCTCCAGGCCCCAGCCTCGGGGGAAGGGAAGGACAGGGCTGAGCCCCAGCATCACTGTCTGGGAGGCGAAGGAAGAGCCTGGGCCGGTGATGAGGTTGCTCTTGGCACCCCAGCCCCGTGCAGCTTTCTCCGGGGGGGCCCCCATCAGGGCACCTCCTAGCACCTTGCTGGGGTGTGAGGTTGGGGTCCAGGCCGTGGGGAGCACACACCACCGCAGCGGCCACATCGGGCACCCAGGGCGCCAACACTTCTGTGGGGCCGTTTTTATCCTATCTGACCTTTGGCCCCAGTGCTCCGCCACCCCATCCGCACCACCTCCCTCCTTCACAGCGCAGACGGGGCAGCCCCGGGGGAACAGGTGAGGGGCACGGAGGGAAGGGTGGCGCCCGGGGGCCCCGAGCCCCAGCCCAGGACGGGGCCTGCCCCTGCCCTCCTCCCTCGCAGGACCGGGCTCCGGCCAGCTCCTTCCCCCCTCCATCCTTGGGGGCCTGGCCAAGCTCTGGTTCCCATGGGGGGCAGGCAAGGGTGAGGGCTCTGCCGCTTCTCCAGGAGGTGCCCGCAGACGGCCTTATATGGCCAGGAGTCCTCAGCCCAGGAGGAATCTGATCCCCTGGGAAGGGCAGGGCCAGGGCTGCCGTGAGCCAACGGCTGGGAGCGCCTCCAGCAGCCCCCAGACCCCAGCCTCCTGGGCCCGCCAGCCTTCGAAGGGAGCCAGATTCGCCCGGATGCCTTCCCAACTTTGCGACATCTGGTCGGGGGCCCAGAGATAGAGGGGCGCACCTGCAGCTCCCCATGGCATCTGGTCACAGGCAGGAAGCAGGGTCCCCTGAACCCCACTGGGTCTGCACCCCTCCTGGGGCAGAAACCACAGCAGCCCCCGATAGGTGGGGCCCTCTCCCTTCGAGGGACTGGCCTGGGACCAGCAGCCCTGCTCCAGGCCTCGACCAGCCAGGCACACGCCCCCCCACCCCAAGCCCTCTCCTCCGGGCGGCCTGGCCCCGGCCCCTCTCAGAGCAGCGGGGGGCCCCCCCGGAGCCAGGCCTCACCTCCCTCACCCTCCATCCTTTTCCTCATCATGGCCTGCTCCTCTGTCTTTTCTCCCTCTCCCTGTCCAGGCTTCTCCTTCCCAGGCTGCGGGTGCGCTCTCTGTGTCTCTGTCCCTTCCTCTGTCACTATCTGTCTCTGTCTCTCCTCCCCGCCTGATGCCCTAGATCGGCCAAACTCAGCCACTCGGGCAGCCCTGGGCACCCACACCCCCATGTCTGGTCTCAGAGTGCTGGGGTCTCCTGAAGCCTTTGGAGAGGACTCATTTCTAACAAGGGACAGCAGTGGTGGTGACAGGGCCACTCCTGCCTGCCTGCACAGCTCTAGTCACAGGGTCCCAGCAGCTGGCTGCCAAGGTCACGGCTCCCCTGGGACCCTGAGCTGACAGACCCCACGCCCCCACGCGGCCCCAGGACGCAACAAGTAGGGGCGATTTCCGCCTTGTCATCTCCCACCCGCAGGCCACCTGCCAGCCCACGGGGCAGACCCCCAGGGAGGCCCTGGGCCGAGGGCAGAGGGAGACCGGTGGTAACGGCACCCACCCCCGGGGTTTGGCGGCAGCCATTTTCCGGGCCGGCTGTGGAGACCGGGACTCTTGTCCCCTCCCCTGCTGTCTGGGTAAGCTGACCGAGGCAGGGACCCGGAGCCACGGCACCTGTAGGCCTCCCCCAAGTCACTTACTTGGGTGCGTTTCCTGAGGATGATGAGGGGGCCCCTGGGTCCGCCATGTGCCTGCACCTTGCCGGCAGGCTCTGGGGTGGCCGCTGGGAATCACCATTCCGTTTCCCAGAAGGGAAACCGAGGCTTGGGGAGGAAAGGAGCCAGGAAGGGCCGGAGAGGCGCACACCCGCGGTGTCGACAGCCGTCCGTCTGGGAGGTGCTCTGAAGGGGGCGCAGCGGCAGGGCCACGGGCTGGCCGGGGTCGGTGCAGCGGTGGGAGGCCTTGGGCGGTACGTGCCCATCTGTCCTGGTGCCTCGCAGACATCGGGGAGCCCTGGCCTGGGCGCTGTCCGGGGGCTCAGGCCCACCTGCCCTGTGACCCCCACTGAGAAACGGGGTCCCTTCTCTGCCCGCCTCCGCCGAGAAGACTCTGGGCCTGTCAGCTCAGGTGGCTTTTCGGAGGCCAGCAGCCCTGTGGCCCCTGTTGGGAAGCCATCAGCCCTCAAGCCTGGAGCCGGCCCCTTCACCATGCCCCTGCACCACACCCCTGCACCATGGTCCCTGCACCACGGCCCCTGCACCACACCCCTGCACCATGGTCCCTGCACCACACTCCTGCACCACACCCCTGCACCACACCCTTGCACCACGGCCCCTGCACCACCCCCCTGCACCAGGGCCCCTGCACCACACCCTGCACCACGCCCCTGCACCACGCCCCTGAACCATGCCCCCGCCCCATGCCCCTGCACCACACCCTGCACCACACCCCTGCACCATGGCCCCTGCACCACACCCCTGCGCCACACCCCTGCATCACACCCTGCACCACACCCCTGCACCATGGCCCCTGCACCACACCCCTGCGCCACACCCCTGCATCACACCCTGCACCACACCCCTGCACCACACCCTTGCACCACGGCCCCTGCACCAC
>NW_026057578.1:1597704-1623313 GCF_023721935.1 Panthera uncia | reverse complement strand
CCCTGCACCACACCCCTGCACCACACCCCTGCACCACGCCCTGCACCACACCCCTGCACCACACCCCTGCACCACGCCCTGCACCACACCCCTGTACCACGCCCTGCACCACACCCCTGCACCACACCCCTGCACCACAGCCCCTGCACCGCGCTCTGCACCGTGGCCCTGTACCACGGCCCCACCTCAAGCCACCCCACATGGCCCCCAGCACCTCAGCCGCTGTGACGGAGTTCCTGCGGCCAGGAGCGCCTCTCCCCACCCGCTCTCACCACCTGCAGACCACGGCCCCAGGCCCCGCCCCTTTCTGTTGCACATTTTTTCCTTTGTTCACTCAACTCTTTAAAAAAAATTTATTTCTTTCATTTCGTCATTTTGTTATTTATCTTGTGTCTGGAGTCCCGTGCTGAGCAGGTGACCCTGTGGCCACAGCCTTCACTCTGGCCTGGAGGCCCCGCAGCAGGCAGGCCAAGGGGGTCAGGGCTCAGCACCTGACCTGCCGCACGTCTCCGGCAGTCCCTGCTCTACGGCCACCACGCGGAACGGAGACACCAGACGGTGGCAGTGCAGCCGCCGGGTGACCCGGGCCTTCCGCTGCGCAGACGTACCAGGAGAGATGCAGGCACGTGTCTACACAGCTCCTGTCCACAAACATCGAGGGCCGCGCTGTGCACAACAGTCCCGATGTCCGCGCATGGCGAGTGGGGGACCAGGTGTGGCTCCACGAGCTGTGGCGCACGTGTCAGCCCAGAGAGGCGCAGAGTCTCGGCGCTGCTACGCCACGGGTGATTCCTGGGAGATGGCTTCTTTGCAGGGGCTGTGCAGGGACTGGGAGAGGCATGGCTCGACGGCTGGCCTTTCCCAGGCATCAAGAGGAGCGTGGATGCCAAGTGGGGGCCATGAAGGCACAGCATACGCAGGAACAGCGCCCATCGGGCCTCCAGCAGAGATGGTGGGGGCAGGGATGCGTCCGGGTGCCTGCGGACCCACCACCGCGTGGCCTGCCGGTCCCGTGCTTCCGGTGACACGTGGGCCCGTGTTTAGGGCCGCGGTGAACCAGAGACACCAACCCCGAACAGTGGACTGACTCAGCCTGAGTGTGTGATGCCACTGGGTCCCGTCTGCAGAGATGCTGAGTCACAGCCCCTCCTGCCCTGTCCCCTGTGCAGGCCCTGGTCACCGTGCAGGGGGCCTGTGGGCTCGCGCCCCAGAGGCCCTGGGCCTCACCCCTGCACATCCTATAGGTGGCCTGACCCGGGGCTGCCCTAGGGTCACCAGTGTTTCAAATACAGCTGACCCCCAACCACGTCCCTCCACCGTCACCCTGATCTCATTCAGGGGGCCCTCCGGGATGCCCAGTAGGTGGGGAGGCTTGGAGGTGCGCGCCCAGCCAGTGTCCGAAGCCTCCGGCTCGGGTCTGGCCTGGCAGAGAGGGGTGGGCTGCTGAGAGCCCCTCCAGGATCCTCTGGGGTTGTCCTCTGCCCCAGGGGTGAAATGAAGGTGGCTGGGCTCAGCTCCAGGCCTGTCTGCCTCCAGCAGACATTTACAAACATGTGTCCTGCTCCTCCGGGGGAATGTAAACACAGGGAGACGTGCGGGGTGCGGGGCTCCTGTCAGGCCGCTGCAGGGCGGGGGGTGGGAGTCCAGTCTCCTCGAAAGCGGTCTGGGCCCCCTCTCGGAACCTGCGAGTGGCGGTGAGGGGGGCGAAGGCTGGGAGCTGAGAGCCACCCCTCCCTCGGGGCCCAGGTCTCCCGCAGCCCACCCTCCTAGCTCTGTCCTGGGCTCGCGGTGCGCCCTGAGGTCAGAGGCGTCCCCCGCCCCACCGGACTCCTGTGTAAATGGGGCCGATTGTGTTTTCCTGCCTCGTTGTCGGGCCAGCCCCTCAGCAGCACCAAGCCACCCTGCGCCCAGCACCCAGTGGGTCATTAGGCAGCTGCTGTCTGGTGCCTTCGTGCCTGGTGCCGGGCAAGTGTCTAACATGCGTCATCTGATCGGATGCCCACAAAAGCCCATTTTACAGACGGGGGCGCCAACAATCGGAGAGGACATGTGTGACCCTGCCTGTTGAGGCTCGGGCCCCGCTGACCACGCCACGCTGGTAAGTCCTGACCCTGTCTGCAAGGGACTCATTCCCCACCCGGGAGGTTTGCTCACGGCAGACGGTGTGGCCCACTGCTCTCCAGCGACGGCAAACCTGAGTCCTGGCAAGGCCCCGTGGCCCCAGCCCCAGGAAGCAGGCCCCTGGGGCCTGCACAGTGATCTGGGTCACTCAGGAGGCTGGTGCGGGCTGCTCCCGGGCCCGCTGTATCTCTGCCGGGAGTGCACTGAGCCCCATCGCCTGCCCACCCAGGGGAGGAACGTGGCAGGGGCTGCAGAGAGCTGAGAACCTGGCAGGAGAGCCTCTGCCTTCTGGAATTCCCCAGCCCAGCACCTCTTCCCGCCCCCACTCCAGGGCGCCCATCACTCAGTCCTTGTCCGCAGGGGCACTGGGGTGGCCGGTGTTAAAGGCGTGGCACCTCTCAGGGCTGGTCACTCCGTGGCACTGTCCCTCCTCGGACATCCCTTCTCTGACCGCCCAGCCTATGTAGCCCTTCAAAACCCTAGACCAGGCATTCTGGGCCCGAGGCCTCCCGAAGGGGCCGTCGTGGGCACCACGGGCGGCTGGCTGAGCAGCGCCCCTGGCCCGCACCCACTGGTGGCCAGGAGCACCTCTCCTCCCCCCCAGGTGTGATGTCCTGGCAGGGATCCTGGTGGGGGGGGACAGCTCCTGGGTGGGACCCACTGTCCTACACCTGAGATGAGATGCTTATGGTCTTCTTCCTTGGGTCACGAGCTCTCTGGGGACAGGGACCATCGGTCTCGCACACTGTAGTGTCCGGTGCCCAGCCCGGGCCCAGGACAGCTCCCGGCACCACTGCGTTCCCACTGCCACTCACACGAGGTCCTGGCGGGTGGAGGTCCTGGTGGGTGGAGGGGCCGCAGAGGCCCAGAGCGCCTGCAGAGCTGGGGGTGGGGAGGGGCGGCAGCTGGCGGCTGGCCAAGCCAGCCGGACAAGCCCGGGCCAGACCCACATGCCTGGGACAGGAATTTGGATTCCGTCACTTTCCACCTTGCCTCTGGGCCTGTTTCGGCAGCTGCTGATGCACCCTGCTGGGGGCAGGGCCCAGCTCAGCGCCCAGGGCTGGGGACCTGCCCATCTACCTGTCTCGTCCAGCTCAGGCCCACGGGGCGTGTCGCTGGGGCACAGACGAAGGTAAGGGATGTTCTGAAGGTGCCCGCGCCTGAGACCCCACCGGCCAAGCTCCTCTCCAGCACAGAGGCCGGGGCCTGGCTGTGATCATCTCACCCGTCAGCCCGCGTGGCCCCAGCCATGTGACGCTGGGGGTGGGGGAAACGTCCTCTCCCTCGGTCTCAGCTTCCTGCTCTGTAAAATGGGCTCACAGTGTTGTCATGGGGCCTCTGTGGGGCCTTCCCCAGCTGCTGGTTCACAGGCAGGAAGCGTGAACCTCCCTCAGAAGTGCCAGGCCCAGAGCTCCCTGTCCTGGCTGCCTGGCCGGGCGCCGGGGACACCCACTCCTGCGGAGCCCGGGCACAGGCGGGCTGAGACCTGGGCAGTGCTGCAGGGTCACCCTCGGGCCCACTTCCCACGGGGACAGCAGCTCTCCGTCTCCCTGACCAGAGCGCTCCCCCGGGTGTGGCACCGTTCCGTCTCTGCGCCGCTCACCGGGCTCCCAGCCGCCCCTGTCCTGTTGAGCCCTGACCTCCACCCATGGGTGTGGGGACAACAGCTCCGACCTCCTGATGGGGAAGCAGAAGGGGAGAAGGCCTAGGGGCAGGGGGACGGCGCCGGAACCCAGGCCTTTCCCAGGTCCCCCCGCCCGAGTCACTGCCTGGACGTGGGGGCTCCGTCCGTGCCTGGGGTCGGACCCTGGCCTGTGCCCCGGGGGGCTCTGCTGCCTGCGCTTTGCCGTGCTTTCCCATTGAATCTGGATCCCCACCCGGTTGGGCTGGGACGCGCTGGCCTCCGGCCAGCCTGGCAAACCCTGTGTGTCTGCGGGGACGAGCCAGCTGGACGCCCTGTGTGTGCTTCGGACGGAAGGGCCTCCTTTCCTGTCACTTGGCTCAGACCTCTGTGGCCAGCCCCCACAGGAGGGGTGGGGCCAGGAGGCGGGACAGTCTTGGGTGTCCGACCTCAGTACCCCCCTGCTGTCAGCTGGCCCCTCCAGGTGGACCCGGTGCACAGATGAGCCCCAAGCGCCTAGCTCAGCCCCCACCGGACTCCCCAGCACGTCACCTGTGTCCTGAGAAGGCCTGCATGAGCCTCCTGGGAGCCGGGGCAGGGGCGGTGGGGGCGGTGGGGGGTGGGGGGTAAGGGGACCGGCCCCACCCAGAGCCTGACTCCATCCTGCATGGTCATGGGGAGCCCTGCCTGCCTAGGTGAACAGCGGAGCGAAGCATCCAGCGGGTGGAACACTCAGGATTTGTATTTGTGCTTTTTATCATGTCTCAATGAAAAAAATCAAATAGAAAAACAAAATGACAGATACGTAAAAGAAAGCGAAATAGTAAACGACACGATGAAAAAATAAAACAAGGTAAAATAGAACGGACGGGCACTGGCCTGGCCCCTCCACGCTCCCTGGGGCCCCGATAGGCTGAGTAACGATGCCAGATGCCCTAAGCTCTGGGCCAGTTATGTTGACCCATATGGGGGGTGCCGCATGCCCACCGTGACCTCCCTTGACCCTCATCAAGACCAGGGAGGGCCGGTGACTGCCTTTGTCTCTCTGAGGTCAGACGACGATCCCAAAGCCTGGGAGGCTGTGGGGCCAGGCCCTGGTTGGTGGCTCACTGGCTTGCACACTCCCCAAGCCCCAGGGAGGTGAGCCAGGCCTGCTCTCAAGGGAATGGAGGGCAGGCCGGAGGGGCTGGTGGCTGTAACTCCTGGGCAGGTCTGGTCGGCCCTGACCTGCCGCTCACCCTGGCCCCCGCCCCGGGCCCGGAAGGAGGGTTTCCTGGTTCTGGCCGGTTCCCTTCCACACACAATGCATTTCAGACCGGCCCGGCTGTGCCTGGCCCAGAAACAGCTGCTCTGGGAGGAGGAGGGGGAGGCGCCCCTGGAAGGTTGAGCTGCCCCACGTCTCAGGGCCTCGTTTACCTGTGCATGCGGCGGGGGGGGGGGGGGGGGGGGGCCTGCAGGACGTGGCTGCTGCACAGACACCAAGCAGCTGCTGTTGGCTGCCATCGCCCTCCCCGGGCAGCCTGAACGGGGACCCGTATGAGATCGAGCTGTCTTTGGTGCAAGCTGCCAGTCACCAGCCTACGATTCAAACCCAACCGTATGACCTGGAACCACATTGTGACAACAGTACTGGTGATGATGGTGATGGTGGTGGTGATGAACACTAGCAGGCTGGGGGTTTCCTGAGTGCCGCACTCGTTCTGAGCACTGCATGTGTTAACTAGTTGAATGCAGACCACCCAGCCCTGTGGGGTGGCTCTACCGTTGTCCCTACTTCATGGCCAGAAGGAGGCAGCTGAGTAATTTATCTGAGGGTTAAGAAACAGAGGGACAGTGCAAGCTTGACTTGTGATCCTGATGTGATATTGACAAGTCAAGGTTATCGAGAGCACTTGGGAGGGTAAAGTGGGGCAGAAGCAGGCGTATACTTTTTTCTTTTAATTTTATCAATTTTTTTAAATGTTTATTTTTGAGAGAGAGAGAGAGAGAGAGAGGTCGTGAGTAGGGGAGGGGCAGAGAGAGACAGACACAGAATCCAAAGCAGGCTCCAGGTACTCAGCCCGATGCGGGGCTCGAACTCACAAACCATGAGATCACGACCTGAGCCGAAGTCGGACACTCAACAGAGCCACCCAGGCACCCCACAGGCATATACTCTTGAGTAGAAACAGGTGCACTCAGGAACCCTGGACGGCACCACCCTGCTGGACATCTGCTGCTGAGTTCCTGGAGGCTGCCCTGGGATCTACAAAAAGGGCTCAGCCTGTCTTCAAGTGCCAGGTCCTCCTGCCTCCCGCTGCCTTTGTTCCACCCGGCCTCTGGCCCTTGCCCAACCTGGAGACCCCAGAGGAAGCTCAGTAAACAATTTACCCCGCGGACAAGGGACCAGGGGCCTGAGGGAGATGGCTCAGCCCCCTTCAGTTCCAGAGATGTGGGCCAGGAACAAACAGGTGAGCCTCTGCCCTAGGGCCCCAGCGCAGCTGTAGGCAGTGTAGACACAGCTCTCGGACGCCCCATAGTGGCTGCTGGGGACAGCACAGGCACAACGAGGCCATCCCTACCTAGGATCTTGTCTGCAGCCCTCTCTCCCCCGGTACCTGGCTGCCATCAGGGACTACTTACTTGCTCCAAGGTGGGACCTGGGACCTTGGACAGCAATGTTTCATAAGAGTAAATCCAGATTTCCTGGGCCACAGGGTGGGGGACACAAGTTTCTTTCCCTTGAAGAACTTGGCCTTGAGACTCTGCCCTAGAGGAAAGGATGTGCATACCCATGTGTGTGCTTCCTATCATCTTACATTTTTAAAAATTGTTTTGGAGGTGCCTGGGGGGCTCCGTCAGTTGAGCGTCTGACTCTTGATTTCAGCTCAGGTCATGATCTCACAGTTCATGACATCGAGCCCCACCCTCAGGCTCTGTGCTGACAGTGTGGGGCCTGCTTGGGATTCTCTCTCCTTCTCTCTCTCTGCCCCTCCCCCGCTTGCTCACTCTCTCAAAACAATTACATAAACATTAAAAAATACGTAAATATTGTGTTAAAATACACGTAACATGGGGCACCTGGCTGGCTCATTGGTGGAGCCATGCAACTCTTGGTCTTGGGGCTGTGCGTTTGAGACCCATGTTGGGTGCAGAGATTACTTAAAAATAAAGTCTTTAAAATAAATAAATATTGGGACGCCTGAGTAGCTCAGTCAGCTAAGCGGGCGACTTTGGCTCAGGTCATGATCTCACGGTTCGTGGGTTCGAGCCCTGCATCGGGCTCTGTGCTGACAGCTTGGAGCCCGGAGCCTGGTTCTGATTCTGTCTCCCTCTCTCCCTGTCCCTCCCCTGCTCTGTTTCTCTCTCAAAAATTAATAAACACTAAAATAAATAGAGATCTGGATATTTCCAAGCTGAGCGTGAAGACTGCTTAAGATTCTTTCTCCCCCTCCCTCCGCCTGCCCCTCCCCCACTCACACTCTCTCTTCCTCAAAAACAAACATTAAAACACACACGCAGATGTAAAACCTACCACTTTAACCATTTGTAAGCGTACAGCTCGATGGTGTTAAATACTCTAATGACGCATTAGCATCACCACCATCCAACTCCAGAACTCACTTTGCAAAACTGAAACTCCCTGTTCAACACTAGCTCCGTTTCCCTCTCCCACACGATGGCAACTACCACCCTATTCTCTGATCTCCACGACTCTGAGTACCTCGTGGAAGTGTCATTGTGCAGCATTTGTCTTTGTGTGATTGGCTAATTTCTCTCAGCATAATTTCCTCGAGGTTTAACTATACCCATTGTGTCAGAATGTCCTTCCTTTTTAAGGCCGAATAACATTCCCTTGTACGTGTAGACCATTTTGTTCACCCATCTGTCCACCGACGGACATACGGGTCGCTTCTGCCGTTTGGCTGTTGTGGGTAATACGGCTGCAGATGGGTGTGCGAGTATCTGTTTGAGACAGTTTTCAATTCTTTTGTGTGTACACTCAGGAGTGGAGTTATTGGATACGGGAATTCTATCTTTAATTGAGGAACCACTATACTATCTCCCACGATGACTACACGGTTCAGATTTCTACCAACAATGAGCAAAACCTCCAATTTCCCACAACCGTGCCAACATTTGCCTCTTTTTAAAATTTTCTCTTCTTCCTCCTCTTTTCTACTTCTTTCTCTCCCTCTTCTCCTCCTCCTTCTTTTTAGTTGATACATTCATCTTGAGAGAAAGAGAGGCACAGAGAGAGAAACTGAGAAGAGAGAGAATCCCAAGCAGGCTCTGTGCTGTCAGCACGGACATCATGACCTGAGCCCAAATCAAGAGTCAGACGCTCAACCAACTGAGCCACCCAGGCGCCCCTGATTTGCATTTCCTTAAGGACTAGTGCTGTTGAGCATCTTTTAAATGTACTTACCGACCATTTATACGTCTTTGGAGAAATGTCTACTGGGGTCCTTTGCCTACTTTTTTTTTTTTAACGTTTATTTTTGAGACAGAGCATGAACAGGGGAGGGTCAGAGAGAGGGAGACACAGAATCTGAAACAGGCTCCCGGCTCTGAACTGTCAGCACAGAGCCTGACGCGGGGCTCGAACTCACGGACCGCGAGATCGTGACCTGAGCCAAAGTCGGCCGCTTAACCGACTGAGCCACCCAGGCGCCCCCTTTGCCTACTTTTAAAACAGGTTTTGTTTAGTTTTAGTTCTCTCTATATCCTGATATTGATCCCTCACCAGGTGTATGATTTGCAACATATTCTCCCATTCTGTAGGTTGCTTTTTTACCCTGCTGATGGTGTCTTTTGATGCACAAATCCTAAACATTTTCATGAGGCGCGACTTGTCGTTTTTGTCCATGCCTTTGGTCTCATTTCAAAATCATGGTCGGGTCCAATGTCGTAAAGCCTGTGCCCTAGGTTTTCTTCTAAGAATTTTGTTTTAGGGGTGCCTGGGTGGCTCAGTCGGTTGGGCGGCCGACTTCGGCTCAGGTCATGATCTCGCGGTCGTTGAGTTCGAGCCCCGTGGCCGGCTCTGTGCTGACAGCTCAGAGCCTGAGCCTGTTTCGGATTCTGTGTCTCCCTCTCTCTGACCCTCCCCCATTCATGCTCTGTCTCTATCCCAAAAATAAATACACGTTAAAAAAGAAAAAAATTAAAAAAAAAATTTTGTTTTAGGTCCTTGATCCACATCGTTTTTACATAAGGTGTTGAGGTAAGGGTTCAGCTTCCTTCTTTTGTATGCGGATGTCCCATTTTCCCAGCACCGTTTGTGGAAAAGACAGTCCTTTCCCCCCCCACAGTGGTCTTGGCAGCCTTGTAGAACATCATTTGACCACATATGTGGTTTATTTCCGGGGTCCCTATTCCGCTGAACACTCGAGGGAGATCCCTCTGCAGACCTCGCTCTGCTACTCTCTCCTTCCTGGCACTCTGGTAGTCTAGCTGCCTCTCCCACCTTCCAGCTACAGAATCTTTTGATCACCAGGACTAGCTGGGTTGACCCACATGCAGACACAGGCAGGTCTCAGCGGGTCCTGCCCCGGGAGCTTGGCAGCGTCCCCTCCCTGCCCCGACCTCGATTTCCCGAGAGCGGTGTCCCCGCGCCCTAGAGAGAACCCCAAGTCCGCCCGCCGCCTCCCAGCCTGCTCGAGGCTTCCTCCCGCTCGGCCACTGTCGCGGACGAAGTCCCAGGAGGGGTCTGCACGGCCCCCGCTCGCCCACGCGTGGCTGACAGCCGAAGCAGAAGCCGCGGAGGCCTGGGCGTCCCCCAGTCCGGCGACGCCTGCCTGGGCCCGCCACCGGCTCCCGCGAGTCCGCCGGGCACAGCCACCCGCAGGTCCCGCCCCGTCCGCCGGAAGCGGAAGTGCGTCAGGGCAACCGGCGGCGCCCCGCGTCGCGACCCGGAAGCACTCGCCGAGGCCCCGCCCCGTCCTCCAATACCGCCGGCGGCGGAGGAAGTGCTTCCTTTCTGCGCTCGCGCTCGTGGTGGTGGTGGCAGCAGGTGGGTCGCGCGGCCGGGCGGGGGCTCCGGGCGGGGGCTCCGGGCGGGAGCCGACACCCGAGGGCCGGGGCGGCTTGGGGAGACGGCGCGGGGGCCGGGGCGGCTGCAGCGGAGACGCGGCCCGGCCTCACGGCGCCTCGGGGTCTCGCAGGCTTGCCGTCGACATGCAGAACGACGCCGGAGAGTTCGTGGACCTGTACGTGCCGCGGAAATGGTGAGCGAGCCCTTCCACCCGCCCCCGCCCCCCCCCCCCCCCCGCTCACTGCGCTTACCGCCCCCCCTTCCCCCCTCCCCCCGCAGCTCCGCCAGCAACCGCATCATCGGCGCCAAGGACCACGCGTCCATCCAGATGAACGTGGCCGAGGTGAGCCGGGCGGAGGCAATGGGCCCGCCCCCAGGGCGGCCGAAGCCAGGTCCGGGTGGCCTAGCGGGCTGAGCACTCCCGGACCCCGGAGTTATATGACTCGCGTTGACGATTTGCAGGTTGACAAGGTGACGGGTAGGTTTAACGGCCAGTTTAAAACCTATGCGATCTGCGGGGCTATCCGGAGGATGGTGAGTTTCCCTGGCTTTGGGCACCGGGTGTGCGGTTGAGTGGGGAAGGGGGTCTTCCTTTCTGGAGGCTCGAGTAGATTTGTGGGCAGAATGGGTGAACTTGTGGGGCTGTGCTAGCCGCCTGCCCCTTCCTGCCGCGGAATAGGGGTGCTAAGGGGCCCAAGATAGGAACCCCGGAGAAAGCACTCAGGTACCCCCGCCCCCCCCTAATCAGGTATGAGGCCGTGTGCCAGGCCTGTCCACTGGACCTCCTGCCAGCTGGGGGTAGCAGGGGTGATAGTCAAGCACTTTTTTCCAGGGTGAGTCTGATGACTCCATTCTACGACTGGCCAAGGCCGATGGCATCGTTTCAAAGTAAGTAAGATGGCCTGTGTTTGGGCACAGAGGTCTGGGACCTTTCCTGAAATGAGGTTTTAACGTTGTCCTTACTTTTGTCTTAGGAACTTCTGACCAGTGAGGATTACAGATGTGAGATGTTTGTCGTAAATAAATAACAAAAATAGCAAAACCCCACCTGTGTTGGTTCATTCTGGGAGTGTGGATGCGTTCCTCTGGGCATCAGTGTGAGGGCTGCTGTAAAGCTGGACGCGGCTGGTCAGCTGAAAGGAGGCAATCTGTGGCATACTTTGCAAAATCACATTTTACTTTGAACCACAAATACATTACCGTTTGCAAACAAATGACATGTGACTTGACATTGAGGTCAGATAGTCGCTTAGCGCACTTTTAAACGCACAGCTGCTTTCGGAGCTGCCTCTTAGATGTCTGGGCTCGATCTAGAGAGTGAGGGGCTCAGACACGTTTGGCTTCAATATTGGCTTTGCTGCAGTGATCACTGACCGCCACAGGAGCAGCTTTTGGCATCGAGGACAGGACACACCAAAGGGAGAGTTACAGGTCTGTGAAGGACTAAATCTTACTATGGGAACACAGAAACCTAAACTGCTGTCAGCTGTTCGAACACCTGTGCGGAAGTTGTCGCGGACGAGGACGCATGCCCTCTTGAGGTGAAGTCTGGGAATCCGTCCCTTCCAGCGCTTGTAACACTAGAGTGTCCTTGAGATACGAGGGCTGCACACGTTGCTGTCCAGGAGGAAAGCAGAAAAGCACCTGTATCTCAGCTCCCTCCCACCCTCGTCCGTCTGGGACACGTGTGCATTAGGGGCCGTCGAGGGGGACAGGGAGTTTATCCCACAATAAATAGGGTTGGAATACAGGCTTGGGCTTCATCCCCCGGGGGGAAGAGGAACAGCTGGCCTGCATGCAGACACGGGTGCTGGGGTCCAGGCTGAGCCGCCGGTGCCTGAGCGTTGTGATGAGCAGAACCGGTGTCTCCTTTTGGCAAAAGCATCAGTTCACACACAATACAGGGTGGGGCTGTCGCACAGACTGACAGGTTTGTAGGACGGCAGGGAAGCAGCTTAATGGCCCAGCCAACGTGGTCATTTTTAATGCCAGCTGACCCAGGGAGGGAAATCATCCTTGGTTCTTCAGTGTTTGACGGGACAGTGAGCTGGAGAACCGGGTTACAGAATGTGCAGGAAGGACACGCAGACCTGGGAAAGCCAAACACGGGCCCTGTTGAGAGAAGGGGCACAGGCCTGCACACAGGTGACAACCACCACTCCCTGGGCTTGCTTCGTGTGACAGCCAAGACTGTGTCCTGCCTACGAAGAAAGGTGTGTGCACCCGCCCCCCAGGGAGATGGGGCCGTCGGTGGGGGCTGTGGAGTAGCCCACCCCCCTCCTGCCTGCCTGAGAGTCAAGTGTGGTGTTCCAAGTCACGGCCTCAACTGCTCTCGACCAGATTTTGTTCCCTTAAGACCCATCAAACCAAATCCCAAGTAACAATAAATACACTGGTTTTCTCCATCACGATATTGCTTAGAAAGATCAAGAGCCAGGAGCAAGCAGTCCAACAAACATCCTGAAGGTCCGGAGTGTCGCAGGCAAGCAGGGTTTCCCGGTGAGAGGTGAAGGGTGGGTCCCCCCTCGGGTGGGCTAGTGTCTGCGCGGAGGCCTGCTGGCGTGTGTGACGCTCGGGCATCAGGATTTCACAGTGACACGATGCTTGGAGTAAAAAGTGAGAGAAACCGGAGTCTGCCCTAGTTGCACTGATGCCAGAGCTCCGCCTGTGGAAGGATGCCGGGGGAGGCCAGTGGGCATCCCCGAGGGGCTCAGCTGGGCCGGGAGGGAGCTGTGTCCACCAACGAAAACCGGAAAGAGCCAAGACTAACGTTTCGAGACGCCAACTTCTGCAATTCCAGAGTGTTCAGCAGGCTCTGGAAACCCAGATCTCTGCGATGCGAGCGCAGTGGCTGTGGTGGTTTGTGGAAGACCAGGCGGTGCAAAGGAAAGATGCCGAAATGACCACTTGAGGATCGGGTCGGTCTCAGGCACATGAAAAAAATAAAACCTCACGTTTTGCTCGCGTAAAAATGCGAGAAGATTCTCAGGAATGTACCATGGCGGGTGGTGTGCTTTGGAATGAAAGCGGTGTCCCTCCGAGGGAGCAGGTGTGCAGGGACAGCGGCATCAGTTGAGGGGCAGGCGCGTCCCTGCCGGGCGGCCGCTCACACGGACACATCCCTGGGGCCCTGAGCGCCGGGGCGTCTGGGCGGTGTGGGAGGGGTGGCCGCCCTCCGGGCAGAGGCCAGGCTGGGCTAGAACTGCTGCGTGAGGCGTCTGTAGTGAGGTAACACCTGGCCCTCGGGAAGGTAGAGCGCGAGTTCCAAGGCCACCAGCACCGTGAACTCAAACCCGATCAGATCCCTTCTGTTGAACCGAAACCTTTCCTCCAGCTTCTGCACGGGAGGAGGGAGGAGGGAGGAGGGAGGAGGGAGGAGGGAGGAGGGAGGTTATGTGGAGCCCCAGCTCGGCACCAGCCGCTCCGCCCCAGCCGGGTTCTGCACAAGCCACGCCCCACCCTGGTCCAGAGCAGGTCGGGGGCGGAGCCGGGGCGGGGCCGGGGCCGGGCGCACTCACGTCGATGAGCTGCTTCACCTCGCTCCTGCGGAGGTCGCTGCTGATCTTGGCGGCGAGCAGCACGCACGCCCCGGCGCATAGCTTGCGGTTCTGCTTGTTGAGTTTGCCCTGCAGGACGAGCTTCTCGAAGTACACGTAGGCCATGGACACCGTCACAGGCTCCAGGCTGCACTCCTCAGAGAGGTTCCGCATCTCCCGTTTTAAACTGCGGGTTTACACGGAAGCCGGGTGCTGACGGGCAGTGGAAGTGGCCGCCCCTCTCCCTGCTCCAGGGTGGCCCTCCGGGCCGTTGAGAAGGCACCATTTCCTCCAGGTGGGCACGGCCGGCGCTAGGGTCCGCAGCTTGCTGGACAAGCAGGCGGATGTTGGCTTCCCCTTGCCCCTCCCCCGAGGTGTACCGGGTAGCCCATGCTGCCCTCCAGGGGCCACCACAGAGGACAGAGTCCCTGCTCCCCTGTGGCTGCGAGAGAGACGATGTGGGGAGAAACGGCACCACGGAAAGGCCCTGAAGCAGTGTCTGGACCTTCAGCGAAGCCCGTTGGTGCTGGTGAGGGGGGACAGTGAGACAGTGGGGCGAGGAGGGCCCAGGGAAGGGCGATCCCCAGGAGTCCCAACTAGGCCAGGCTGCCTGGGCTCCGGGCGGTCCACCACTTAACTCGCTGAGGTCTTGGGCAAGCCTCCTCGGCCCTCGATCCCGTCTGTCAGATGGGGTCACCACAGTGCCCACCTCCTGTGTGGTTACAGGCATCAGGGAGCAGGGCTAGCAGGTGTGGGTGCAAGCAGCACTGAGGCGGCCTGACCCAGGGGGGGGGGGGGGGGGGGGGGGGGGGGGGGGGGAACTGCTGATATTGGCCTGGTCAGATAGCAGGAGGGGACTTGGGCGGGGCACATTAGACTTATCAAGCTCAAGAACCTACCAGAAACAGGAGAGGGGAGGAACGGCCTCATCACGGTGGCAGGGCCCAGAGATCTCTCCTCAGTCCCCTTACCTTCTGATTTTGCTCAGTGTCAGTTTGATGTGTGGGAACTTCTCCCGGAAGGTCTCATTCATGTCCTTCTTGAGGTCAGAGGGCTTCACGTACTCTATTACCGTGGTCTGTGTGAGAGAAGGCCGCAGGGTAGGGGTCGGCCCCGCACAGCCCTGGGGGCCACCCACCCGAGACCCTGGGGGCTGATTTCACGCTGGCCTGGGTCTGCAAATGGCTTCAGGCAGCAGATCGGAGGAGGACACGTCTCAGGACAGAGGGTCCCAGAGCCTGGGATGCAGAGTGGTGCCCCAGGCTGCCAGGGCGGTGTGGTCAGCGCAGCCTCTGGCCTGCTGCACACCCCCTGCTGCCCCGAGGTGCTGGTGCCCTGGGGTGGGGGGCCCAGTAGCCCTGCCCTGGCGGCTCGCCCTCAGCCTGCCCCTGAACACCCAGAGGCGTGTGGACTGGGCCTGCACCGTCGCCCCCCGTACCATGTAAGATGCGAAGATGAGGACCCGCTTGTGCTTGCCACAGGGCCATTGTGGGTCGTCCAGGAGGTTGGGGTTATACTCCAGCGTGTCCCCTGCGTCAGTCCCTGTGTGCAGAGGACAGCCCTGACCGACCATGAGCCCAGGGCTCTGGCCAACCCAAGCCTCAGCTGGAACCCTGGACTAGCCCCTGGGGAACAACGCTTCTGGGGTCTGGGAGGGACTCTAGGCCACGGTTCCCTGTCCCTGAGGGCTGGGTGGAAGGATGTCCTGACCGAGAGACCCCTGCCCCTGCCCCGGAGCTGTGTGTGGACACGGGATCTCTCCATTTGCTGCGTGGATGAAGCACAGGCCGTCTGCTCCCTTCTCCCAAGCCTGGCTCCCCGTCTGGACTGGGGGCTATGGGCTTCAGTGTGATTCTGGTCTGCCTGCCACATTGTGTCCCTTGCCCAGCTGGTGTGGCTGCCTGCCCGGCACCCGGTTAGGGCACGTGGGGTACCTAGATCCGTGCCGGCTGGTGCTGACTTGGCTGGGGTAGGTTTGTATCTTGACCCTGGCAGAGCCCGGGGGATGCTGGGCCGGGGCTGGGGTGGCAGGCCGTGGCTGTCTGTCTTGTGAGTGACCAGGGCGTTGGTAGGGTACAAGAACTTGGCATAAGACACCACCTGGAGGGGAACGGGTGTCAGGGCTCAGTCCCAGTCATCCCCGGGTCCACAGCCCCTCGTAAGACCAGAAGTCCAAGCAAGCTGTGCCTTACTCCTTCTGCTGCAGGCAGCCCCCACACGAATGCCACCCGCACGGGGACAAGGAAGGACCCACTGAGAGCTAACGCTCCCGGGCATCCCTCCCTGTTACACCAACACTTGACGCTAGTGTTATCAGTAACAAGAACGTCCCAGGATGCCACCTGCGCCATCCCCCACATGGGATCTGCAGCACAGGAACCTTCTTGCTGCCTCTGAAGCCCTTGACCTCTGACTTCCAGCACGGAGGCAGCGCCTGGGCCCCCGCCCAACTCACGCCGTTTCCCATCAGCTCGCTGCTGAGCGAGGTGAGGGGCCTATGTTCACAGGGCTGTGTGGCTTCCTCCCGACACCCTGCACTTTAGGAGTCAAGAAAAACCCAGCTCCGTGTTGATCGCCTGGGCGAGCACAAGCTCCCAGCCCACCCACCAGCCCGGCCTGAGCGCGGCCTCCACTCTTGCCTTCCCATCTGCTCCCAGCTCGACGCCCTCCAGCTCAAAGACCATCTCGGAAGACACGGAGACGCCGCCCGACGGATGCCTCTGCTTCTGGCCGTCCGCCCGCAGGTCACTGCAATGCACGGGGGGAGGCGGCTGCCGGGCCTTCCTCTGTCCCCAGAGGCGGCAGGGGAGCAGGGGCCCCCGCTCTGCGCCCGCCAGGCCCAGAGCTGGGGGACGAGAACTGTACCAGCACCGCCTCGGGAACAGGGGAAGGACCCTGGGCCCCGCGCTGCCCAGTCCTGCCCCTTCCCAGCCCCACATACTTCCTGTGAGAACACCTGCAGGCTGGCAGTAATGGGGCGGCGCCAGCCTCTCCCTAGGCCTCCCCCCGGGCCAGCTTCACCCAGGCCCCTCGCCTGGCAGGTTTCTCTACTGCTGTTTCACGGCAGGTCCTGTGGTGCTATGTCCGCCCTGACGGTCACCTTCCTGGAGCTATGCCGGGATGCACTCGCCAGGGTCGGCCACAGGACGCATCCCCATGAGGAGGACCGTCCCAAGGCAACTGCGTGTAAGTAACGTGCGGACACACCCCTCCCAGAGAACCAGGACCCAAATGGCCTTCGGTGCTCCCGAGGCGCTCTGGCAGAAGCGGGTCTGCTGGCCTCGGCGTGAGGCCACTGCGAGCCGGGGGGGGAGGGGGGCCTAGCCCATGGTCCCCTGGTCACTCACCTGACCCGCAGGCCTTCTCCATAGGGCAGGACCGAGAAGGCTGCACACAGGGACCGCTTGGCACAGATCAGCACGATCCTGGGGGGAAGGGTTGGTCAGAGCAGGTGGCAGGTGTTTCCAGGAGAAAGTTCCTTCCCGCCTAGACTTGGGTCACGCAAGCTGCCTGGAGTGTCCAGGGGACAGGAGAGCCAGTCGGTCTGGCTGTCCCAGCTCTCGCCCGTTCCCTGCAGGTGCTTAGCGAGGGTGCTCGGTCCCGCTCGCAGGTGCGTCCCCTCCACAGGATGTGCAGCACAGGAAGGTCTGGCCTGGCCCGTGCAGGCAGCGGGAGGCCAGTGGTCGGGGCTGCTCACCCAGGAGAGGCCAGGCTTTGGAGGACACAAGAGCAGAGGTGTGCACCCAGAGGACTGTCCGGCTCAGGGGGCCTGTCCTCAGCTTACCTAGAGGGGCTGATAGAGCCAAGAAGCACCTACTTCTACGTCCTGAGCCACGCTGGCCAGGAGACGCCCCGCGTGGGGCGTGTGGCAGGAAAGCCAGCCCTTCCCCCCACTCTGGGCTCGGATCTACCCTGCCCGGCCCGGCTCCAGGAGCAGGAGACTCCCCTCTTTTCTGGCTGTGACTGCCGGCCCCCCGGGGCTCCCGGGAGCCAGCCCAGCGCTTGGGCCTGTTCCTCAGCACCAGCACGGGCCCGTCACACTGGGGGGTCCAGGCCACTGCTAGAACACAGAGCTCCCTGACAAGGCTACTGGGTGGATGCCTGGCAGCACGGCCTCCAGCAGGAAGGGCACCGAGCTCAGATGCCCCAGGGCTGGCAGGATAGGGCGTGAGGGACGGGCGACGGGAATGCCTTCAGGGCACCCACACAGCACCCACAGACCCGGGAGTTCCTCCCGGCTGCCCGTCTACACCCTTGTCTGGGGCAGCCAGATCTCGGCTTTTAGTGTAACCTCCCCGCCGCTGCCCTCCTGTCCCGGCCACGTTCCGTCGCCACACCTGCTCTGTTTCCGATGTCCCTTCACCTCAGCGCTCCTACTCAAGCTGGCGTCCACCAGGTGGCCCTTCACCCAGGACACCGGAGAGGAAGGGGGCGGTGGACCCGAGCTTGAACACTGGGGGAAGCAGGAGCCGCTCGCCGACACGGGGTTCGAGGGCGGATGTGCCGGGTGGCGCCGCGGCTGCACGCGTGGGCCCGGGATCGGACTCCAGCTCTGCCTCTGGGCGGCCACACGCTTGCTCCCGTGGCACATGCGTACCTGCTGTTCCTCGTGTCGTACTGTCGCATGTTCTTGATGAAGTGAGTCTTCTTTAGGCCTTTATGTCTTGGGGAGCCGGATATGTGTTTGGTTCTGCAACGTAAACCCCAGGTCACTCTCCCCTCCCTCTAGAGCCCCTCTGGCCCCAGAGCCTGGTGGCTGGGGCGCGCGGCGTCTCAGAGCCAGCGGGACCCTCACCTCTGAACGGAGGCACATCCCACAGCATCTTCCAGGAACTCGAGAGAGCAGCGCTGGGAGGCAACTCGCCGTCTGTAAAAAGACAGGGCAGGGCCTCAGCAACAGACCGGGGAGACGGCTGCTGTCGGACCCGGAGACGTGCTCGCGGCCTTCTCCCCGCTGGACAGCAGCGCACAGCCATGGTGTCAGGAAGCCCGTCTGTGGCCACATCTGAGTCTCAGGCAAGACTCAGGACCAGACTGTGCCAGAACAATGCAAGGGGGACCAGCGCCCTGGCCCACCACTGCCCACTGCCTCCCGGAGCTCAGGCCAGCAGGTCCCGAGAGCCCTCTCTGGCCCAGGACAGGCACGGCAGCTCCCGCTCAGCCACAGCAGGCTGAAGGCAGGGAGGGGCTTCTGGAAGTCTTCCAGGATTGGAGGAATCGCTCCTGGAGGGCTCCCAACCTCCCCCCTCCCCCATGTCAGGGGGCTTCTCGAGCGGGAAGGTTCAGAGCCTGCGTGGGCTGCACCTTCAGGTCGAGATCATGCACCCAGGTTACTGGCACCAAGACCACCACCTGGTCACTCGTCGACTTCCTAGTCCTCGTGGGGGTCACAAGCACATCTCACAGGTGAGCCCTGAGCCCCCACACCTCCCCAAAAGAGGGAGGCTCCGGGGGGCTGAGGCCGTGTGTTCTGTGAAATGAAGCTACACGGGCCCTGAGCTCAGCCTGGGCCGGCACGTGCCGGGTGGGTGCCCCGGTGTCCGTGGCACTATTTCACTCCAAACGTGAGCTGAGGGCGGGCTCCTGGGGAGGGGACCGGTGTGGGGGGCGGCACAGGGCAGAGGACGCCACTCCTGGGAGCTGCAGCCTGCCTGGGAGCAACACTGTCCCCCGGCAGGACCCCTGGCTTACGATCCAGGCCCGGTGTGGTCAGGCCACCTCACCAGGTGGAGCCAGCCTGGAATCCAGGTCGCTGTGAGCCCGTGAGTCCCCGGGGAGCCGTCGTGCCCTAGGGGCTCAGCCACCCCCGCCTGCCACAGATCGAGTGCCGGATCGAGCGCCTGTGGCAACTCGGCACCTGCCCGAGGTCACACAAGCAGGGCAGTCTGGGGGGCCCCAAGGCTGTCATCACGAAGCCACAGCCCACACTCCACTTACTTCTTTAAAATGACAAAGACAGCAGAAGCTTATCGAAAATAAATGAGAATTGAACACAGTGGAAACTCCGGCGAAACGCCGGGTGTCCCAGAGCGGCCCCCCCTCCAGAGACGGGGCTGGTGGCGGTGGAGAACACCCGCCTGCCGGAGGAGAGTGCCCGGGGCGGGGGACGTCAGTGCGAGGGGAGTCTGGTGGGGGGCGCTGAGGCCCGGCCAGGGTGGCGGGGGGATGTGCGGCAGGGGCCTCCGCGGCAGGTGCGCTGACTGCTCACGAGGCAGCAGGAGGGGCGCGTCGGGCATGACCCAGCGTCCCGAGAAGCCTGGGGTGGGTGCAGGTGAGCACCGTCCCCGCGCCAGGTGAGTAGGTGGATGTGCGGGACCTACCGGCTTAGGCAGAGCCCGACCGTCCCCGGGGGTGTCTGTGTGCTGCTCTGCAGGGCTGGCTCAGAGGCCCCACGGAGCAGCCCCGCGTGGCTTCCTCAGACTCATTTCCTCGGCTAATTTCCCAGGCGATGCTCCGGTGGCTCCTGCGCGCCCGGGGGCTCGCGTACCCGGAGCCAGCAGCCACCTCCGTGGACGCCGGCCCCACACGCGGCCTGTGGCCCGGCGCCCGTTGGAGCGGCAGGCGCGTCACGGCGCTCTGCTGCCTGGCTCACTCCTCCCGTGGGTTCTGGGTTGAGGCAGTCAGCTCACCAAGCTGTTAAGATCTGTTCCCAGTTGCTTTGGCAGACATCTGTGGTTTTCTTCCACTTGTCTCTCCTCGTGAGCATTTTACATACAACCTCGGTCCTCGCGACGACGGCACGTGACGGGCCGTGCCCTCACTCTCAGTTCGCAGGCGGGGAAACGGAGGCACAGAGCCGGCAAGCAACTTGCCCGAGATCACGCAGCTTGTAAGGCGGTCCTGGGCCCTGCACCCGGGCAGGAGGTCTGTGTGACCACTACCGCTGCAGCGCTGGCTGGGGTGGCTGGAATCGAGGCCGCGCCCCAGACGTTTCCTCGGGTGCTCCCTTGCTGAACTTGGCCTCCATTCCAGAGATGCCATTAGTGCGTGGATGAGCACCTGTGGCCCCCGATCAGGGCGCCCCGAGCCGTGGGTCTGGGTGGGCACCTGGGACACGGGAGGCCCGGGTGTGCAGCTTACGGCTTCCCCGGCGTTACTGGGCGCATCGGTCCGCAGAGGGCGGGGTGAGCTGCAGAACGTTCCGCGAGTGAGTCTGTGGGCAGGAGAGGAGCAGCCTGCAGGCTCCCAGGGATCTCAACGTCCTTGGGTGTGGAGGTGACCGCGTCGTGGGCGGCAAAGGCAGCAGGACAGCCGGCGGTCAAGCCACAGGCGAGGCCAGAGCCCTGGTGGTGGACACGCAGGACCTTCCCAGGGCCTCCCCTGGTGGTCAGGAGGGGCTCGCCCTTCCCAGGACACGGAGCAGCGTCAGCCGTCCCTTACGCAGCGCCCCCTTTCAAAGAACCTGCTGGCCGGTCTTTTGGTGGCTTCCTCTGGAGGAATGTGGAGCCCTCCAGGGACTCCCAAGGTGAGACCAGCAGGGCCTCACACACAGCTCCGGCAGGATGGGCCACCCAGCGTGGGCGGGCTCTGGCTGAGGGTGCCCCGGCTCAGCCTCTCTGGACACAGCCACCCAGAAAGGCGTCCGTCCGGCCAGCAGGCAGGACAGAAGCCCTGTGGCAGCTGGAGCGGAAGCACACTGCCCGCTGGGGGCAGCGGGCGTGGTCAGCAGGAGGCCAGGCAGGCCGTGCTCACCACGTGTGGTCGCCTCTCTGTGCCCGCACATCACGTGCTGCCGGTGACAAAGTGGGGGTCTTGGTGTGCGAGGGGTACTGGCTGCGGAGAGCTTCTGGGGGGGCGTGTGCTGCCCCCAGAGCCGGGCCTGCATTTTACACCCCATTGAAAAACACCACCCACGAACAAGCTACAGAGAACACAGCTCGGGCTTTCTGCCCCCTGCATCGCCTCACCCCCCAGCCCTGGATGTCTGGGCAAACACGGGTCTCCCCTGCCCAGAAGCCTCTCCGTGGCGCCCAGGTCAGTGTAGCGGGACGGTGTCTACTCGCCATCTGACTCTCTGGGGAAGAAGGGGCCAGAGGTCAGGGGTGTGGGAGAGGCTGTCGAGGGCACAGGTGCCCACCGCACTGACCACGGCTTGCTGGCTCTCCGGCTCGCTCTCAGAATTACCCCCCACCTGCTCCCGAAACACGAAACGTGAAACACAAACAGGAAGAGAAATTGCTATTTGTTAGTTTCTAGCACCTGATGGACGTCCTTTACTTTGTAACTACAGAAACGCCCAAAGGAGCAGGGGTGCCCACCTGAGGTCTGTTTGAGGGCCGAGGACCACCCAAACTGAGGGGGGGGGGGCCCAGGGAAGGGGTCAGGCCAGCTGAGAGCAGGCTGCTGACAGGTTCCAGTGCCAATGACCCGAGACGCTCTCCTGCTCCGTGCCCACCCGAGCGCAGCGGCCGACCTCGCAGACCCTTGGTGCACACCTGTCCAGGGAGTGGTGGTCCTGGGTGCCCCATCTCGCCAAGTCCCTGCCAGGCAAAGCACAAACCCCAAATTCCAGCCAACCGCTCAGGGAGGCTTCAAGACCCCTTGGCCATGGGACCCAGGGTGTGGTCTCTGGGGTTCAGGTCGCAGGCCTCTGAGCCACCCTGGGACAGCGCCTCTAAGCTCTAACCTTGGCTGCCACCTCTGGCTGTCCTCCAGCAAGAAGCCCCCGAATCAGAGTTGGGAGCACACTGCCAGATGCGCCACTGAAATTGGCTCAATTTGGACAGGAGCTTGGCAGCTTCTGGAACACGAGGTGGCTCCTGGCCAACATGGCGGCTAAAATGCTCAGCCCCTTCTCAGCACCGTTCCGTCGCGAACCCTCCAGGATTGCGAGAGTCTGCGTTCCCAGCTGACACAGCAATGTCCTTGGGCTCCCCCGTGCCCCAGCTCACCTTCCTGGTCACGAGTGCCTTGGACACTAACGTGGACTGTGGTGGGCTCAGCTGGGCTCCCCAAAAGTTACATTGAAGTCCTAACCCCTGATATCTGTGACCGTGACCATATTTGGAAGTAGGATCTTTGCAGATGTGACCAAGTTAAGATGTGGCCATTAGGGTGGGCAATGACTGGTGTCCCTCTAAGGAGGGGAAAACGCCAGGTGCAGACAGAGACACCCAGGAGAAGCCACGTGCAGATGGAGGCCGACACTGGGGGGCTGAGGCCACGCACGAGCCAAGGGACACCTGGGGCCACCAGGAGCTGGGGGAGGCAGGAAGGCCCCTTCCCTGGAGCCTCCAGACGGGACCTCAGACCTATGAGCTCTGAGACGGTGCGAGGAAGCCCTGTGTTGTTCAAAGCCGCCCAGCTCACGGTGCTTTGTTTTGGCAGCGAGAGAGGAAGGCACAGGGCCCGGCGGGGACCACCTGTTTCTGCCGGCTGGAGGAGCCCAGCGTCCTGCCTGCTCGTGGTAAGCGACTGCAGTGTTGAAATGAAAATAAATGCCAAGTTGGGGGCTCGAGAGGAACAGGGATTCCAATGGCTTGCTCACTGGCTTAGCAGGAAAAACCACGCCAGACTCAACCCTGAGTGTGAAACACAGCTTTCCTGCTGTGGACTGCGTGTGAGCACTCGCTGGTAACCTGGTTGTGACAAGCGTCTGCTCGCCTGGCCCTGGCCACTGCCTCCCCTCGCCGAGCCCGTGACCTCCCCTGGCCTCACACAGCCCCTCGGGTTCATAGTATGTATGGCAAAAGCACTTCACAGAGGAGTAAACTGAGGCTCAGTGGGGCCTTGCTTCCTGCCAGCGGTCACAGAGCCCCTGATGGGCACAGGTCTGTTCTGCAGGCCTGGGTCGAAGCACCACACTGGTGCAGACTTCTGGAAGAGGCCCTCCCCCTGCCTGCTCCTGGAAAACAACAGATTCTCGACTGAGCCTGCAGCTAGGAGCCCCCTTTGCTAGGCCGGCCGCCCCTCACGCACTCCGCAGCGACTCCCTCTGTGGGCCCGTCTCTGGGCCTGGGGAACTCAGAGTGACATGGACAGTCCCCACATGGGGGGCCCGCTATCTGTCCGCCGGGAGGGACAGTGGGCTCATGACCCGGGCTCACGCCAGGGGTGGAGGGACATGGGGATGGGGGTGGACGCAGCAGGAAGACCGAAGGGCACCCGGACCCACACCATATCCCATCCCGAGCCAGCCTCCTCCCGAGCTCAGGCCCCTGCACACCCCCCCCTCCCCCACCCCAGGAATGGGCCGCGCGGTGACACCACAGGCCACGCGGCCTCGCAGGGCTCCTGGTTACGGCGTCGCATCCAGCATCCACAGCCCCCAAGCCCCTCCCTGGCAGGCTGCTGGCCAGGCTGGTTCGCAGGGTCTGGCCCACAGCAGGGCGGCCTGCTTGCTGAGCAGACACGTGGTCCACACACGCACATGCACACGGAAGGGGCAGGGGGCGGCCGGCGTCACACGGCGGGGAGCACACGCATCGCTCTCCAGCTGGGGCCCGTCTCCAGGCGAGCCGCCTTCCCTCCGAAGCCCCACGACTCCTTCCATGACAGACGGGCTTTGCCGTCCGCCCGGCACAAGGGGGGACCGTCCTCGACCACTTCGAGGCCGAGGGCAAGTGGGCTTCGGGGCTCTGTTTTTAAAACAGATGGACTCCTGCTAGGGAACTAGCTGGTTCTCGGTGTCAGCCTCCTCTCGCACAAGCACCCTCACGTCACCCCCCAGGGGACCGGACGCGGGCTGCCGAGCTGCCGCGTGTTGGGGATTCTGATCCCTTGGCCCCCGTCAGCCCCCCAAGCGCCTCCGGAGCGCAGCCAGGCTTGTTTGTGGAAGGGGTCCAGGGTGTCCTTCCGGCCTGCCCAGGAGGCAGCCGCTCCTCTGTATGGTTAGAAATACTTCCGTCTGTGGTGGGACAGTGACCTCGGCAAGCGCTTCTCCACGGGCCACACACAAGAGCTCTGACCCTAAAGTGAGAGCCAAGCGTTGTATTCCGGACTGAAACTTCCCAACCAAAACAGCCCTAGAAAAGACCCCAATGCCCGTCTGAGGGCCGGGGGTGGGAGGCACCATGGCGCGTGCAGCCGTGACGACCTCCAGCTGAGAAGAGCCGCCTCTGGACCCCAGGAGTGGCCGGCCTCTGCAGGGCCCTGGGCTGCGGGGCTCCACACTGGGGCCCTTCCGCACACCCTGCAGCTCTGTCCTGCACACGGTGGCCTTCCAGAGGGACTGTGACGGCAGCCCATCCTCAGTGCCAGGCCCCAAATGGGTCCTCAAGGTGCAGGTGGGCAGTGGGAGGGCATGGGATAGCCCCGGAACCTGGAGGAAGGGGCGAGGAGGCAGGGTAGTGGCAGCAGTACTGAAGGGGCACCCAAAGCTGCAGCTATGCAGGAGGCTGGGCAAGGGTCTCCGGGGCAGGAGGCGGGGCGTCTGGCAGCCAGGCCTTTCTGGGCACAGGCACACTGGAGGGGCAGGGCTCAAGGGTGGGGGCTGATCTGGCTTCCTCGAAATGGGCCGAGGGCTTCCTAGAAATCCGAGCAGGCGGAGTGAGTGCAAGCTGGGGTGTGACAGGGCCAGGGACACTGAACCCAGAGGGGACCGGGGCGGGGGGGAGGGCTGGGAGTCTGCACAGAGGTAGGGGGTGTACCAGGGAGCGGGAGCTGTGGGATGGCAGGCTGGGAGGTTGGCCCTGGTACAGAAGACTCAGAAACTGGATGTCACGGTGCAGGAAGAACCCTGGCCCACATGGAGAGGTCGCCCAGGTAGGGAATGCAAGGGGCCACACAAGAGTGCTCCAGAATCCAGAGTCCAGGATAAAGGCGGGCTGGGGAGGGGCGTGTCCAGAGCTGGCAGGGCTGTGTGTCTGGGGGCTGATGAGGGCTGAGGAGCTGGCAGAATTAAGGGGACCGTGGCCCCGGTGTCTGGGGACAAGCCCCGAGGATGCTGACCCCCACATCTTAGACTGACCGGTCCCAAGTAAGACTCTTTCTCAGGCTGGCAAAACCAGGACACCCCAACCCTGTGTCTGCGGCTCTCAGGAGATCAGGGTCACCTTCTGATCCCCAAGTCCTGTGCCGACAGGGCCCCAGGTGACTCCGATCCCTAAGTCCTGTGCAGAGGGGGCCTGGCCCACTGTGCCCCCATCCCTTGGACCCACGCTCCCCGCCCAGGTCACCCTGACCCAGTGTCCTGGGCTGTCAGGTCGCCGGCCCACCTCCACTCCTGGGTCGACGTCCCCAGGTCACCCCAGCCCCGCGCTGCTGCAGCTCAGGGCCCGCACTCACCTCTGGCGTTGCCCGTCCAGCCCGAGCCCCAGGCCGAGGCCGAGGCCGGCGGGCGCGGGGGCGGGGGCGGGCGCGGGGCTGAGCAGGCCCTGG